>NC_140651.1:33682538-33722538 GCF_978046115.1 Saccoglossus kowalevskii
TAATTGTGTTGGTGGTCCATACATTGGCTATATGATTATTGTATGGATGTAATGGTCATAATTGTGTTGGTGGTCCATACATTGGCTATATGATTATTGTATGGATGTAATGGTCTTAATTGTGTTGGTAGTCCATACATTCGCTATATGATTATTGTATGGATGTAATGGTCATAATTGTGATGGTAGTCCATATATTGGCTATATGATTATTGTATGGATGTATAGGTCTTAATTGTATTGGTAGTCCATATATTGGCTATATGATTATTGTATGGATATAATGGTCTTAATTGTGTTGGTAGTCCATATATTGGCTATATGATTATTGTATGCGTGTAATGGTCATAATTGTGTTGGTAGTCCACACATTGGCTATATGATTATTGTATGGATGTAATGGTCATAATTGTGTTGGTAGTCCATATATTGGGTATATGATTATTGTATGCATGTAATGGTCATAAGTGTGTTGGTAGTCCATACATTGGCTATATGATTATTGTATGGATGTAAAGGTCATAAATGTGTTGGTAGTCCATATATTGGCTATATGATTATTGTATGGATGTAATGGTCTTAATTGTGTTGGTACTCAATATACTGGCTATATCATTATTGTATGGATGCAGTGGTCATAATTGTGTTGGTAGTCCATATATTGGCTATATGATTATTGTATGGATGTATTGGTCATAATTGTGTTGGTAGTTCATATATTGGCTTTATGATTATTGCATGGATGTAATGGTCATAATTGTGTTGGTAGTCCATACATTGGCTATATGATTATTGTATGGATGTAATGGTCATAAATGTGTTGGTGGTCCCTATATTGGCTATATGATTATTGTATGGATGTAATGGTCATAATTGTGTTGGTAGTCCATATATTGGCTATATGATTATTGCATGGATGTATTGGTCATAATTGTGTTGGTAGTCCATATATTGGCTATATGATTATTGTATGGATGTAATGGTCATAATTGTGTTGGTGGTCCATACATTGGCTATATGATTATTGTATGGATGTAATGGTCATAATTGTGTTGCTGGTCCATATATTGGCTATATGATTATTGTATGGATGTAATGGTCATAATTGTGTTGGTAGTCCATATATTGGCTATATGATTATTGTATGGATGTAATGGTCATAATTGTGTTGGTAGTCCATATATTGGCTACATGATTATTGTATGGATGCAGTGGTCATAATTGAGTTGGTGGTCAATACATTGGCTATATGATTATTGTATGGATGTAATGGTCATAATTGTGTTGGTGGTCCATACATTGGCTATATGATTATTGTATGGATATAATGGTCTTAATTATGTTGGTAGTCCATATATTGGCTATATGATTATTGTATGCATGTAATGGTCATAATTGTGTTGGTAGTCCATACATTGGCTATATGATTATTGTATGGATGTAATGGTCATAAATGTGTTGGTAGTCCATATATTGGCTATATGATTATTGTATGGATATAATGGTCTTAATTGTGTTGGTAGTCCACATATTGGCTATATGATTATTGTATGCGTGTAATGGTCATAATTGTGTTGGTAGTCCACACATTGGCTATATGATTATTGTATGGATGTAATGGTCATAATTGTGTTGGTAGTCCATATATTGGCTATATGATTATTGTATGCATGTAATGGTCATTAGTGTGTTGGTAGTCCATACATTGGCTGTATGATTATTGTATGGATGTAATGGTCATAAATGTGTTGGTAGTCCATATTTTGGCTATATGATAATTGTATGGATGTAATGGTCTTAATTGTGTTGGTAGTCAATATACTGGCTATATGATTATTGCATGGATGCAGTGGTCATAATTGTGTTGGTAGTCCATATTTTGTCTATATGATTATTGTATGGATGTATTGGTCATAATTGTGTTGGTGGTCCATACAATGGCTATATGATTATCATATGGATGTAATGGTCTTAATTGTGTTGGTAGTCCATACATTGAATATATGATTATTGTATGGATGTAATGGTCATAATTGTGTTGGTAGTCCATACATTGGCTATATGATTATTGTATGGATGTAATGGTCATAATTGTGTTGGTGGTCCATACATTGGCTATATGATTATTGTATGGATGTAATGGTCATAATTGTGTTGGTGGTCCATACATTGGCTATATGATTATTGTATGGATGTAATGGTCATAATTGTGTTGGTGGTCCATACATTGGCTATATGATTATTGTATGGATGTATTGGTCATAATTGTGTTGGTAGTCCATATATTGGCTACATGATTATTGTATGGATGCAGTGGTCTTAATTGTGTTGGTAGTCCATATATTGGCTATATGATTATTGTATGCATGTAATGGTCATAATTGTGTTGGTGGTCCATACATTGGCTATATGATTATTGTATGGATGTATTGGTCATAATTGTGTTGGTAGTCCATATATTGGCTACATGATTATTGTATGGATGCAGTGGTCATAATTGAGTTGGTGGTCCATACATTGGCTATATGATTATTGTATGGATGTAATGGTCATAATTGTGTTGGTGGTCCATACATTGGCTATATGATTATTGTATGGATGTAATGGTCTTAATTGTGTTGGTAGTCCATACATTGGCTATATGATTATTGTATGGATGTAATGGTCATAATTGTGTTGGTAGTCCATACATTGGCTATATGATTATTGTATGGATGTAATGGTCATAATTGTGTTGGTGGTCCATACATTGGCTATATGATTATTGTAAGGATGTAATGGTCATAATTGTGTTGGTGGTCCATACATTGGCTATATGATTATCGTATGGATGTAATGGTCTTAATTGTGTTGGTGGTCCATACATTGGCTATATGATTATTGTATGGATATAATGGTCTTAATTGTGTTGGTAGTCCATATATTGGCTATATGATTATTGTATGCATGTAATGGTCATAATTGTGTTGGTGGTCCATACATTGGCTATATGATTATTGTATGGATGTAATGGTCATAAATGTGTTGGTAGTCCATATATTGGCTATATGATTATTGTATGGATATAATGGTCTTAATTGTGTTGGTAGTCCATATATTGGCTATATGATTATTGTATGCGTGTAATGGTCATAATTGTGTTGGTAGTCCATACATTGGCTATATGATTATTGTATTGATGTAATGGTCATAATTGTGTTGGTAGTCCATATATTGGCTATATGATTATTGTATGCATGTAATGGTCATAAGTGTGTTGGTAGTCCATACATTGGCTATATGATTATTGTATGGATGTAATGGTCATAAATGTGTTGGTAGTCCATATATTGGCTATATGATAATTGTATGGATGTAATGGTCTTAATTGTGTTGGTAGTCAATATACTGGCTATATGATTATTCTATGGATGCAGTGGTCATAATTGTGTTGGTAGTCCATATTTTGGCTATATGATTATTGTATGGATGTATTGGTCATAATTGTGTTGGTAGTTCATATATTGGCTATATGATTATTGCATGGATGTAATGGTCATAATTGTGTTGGTAGTCCATACATTGGCTATATGATTATTGTATGGATGTAATGGTCATAATTGTGTTGGTGGTCCATACATTGGCTATATGATTATTGTATGGATGTAATGGTCATAATTGTGTTGGTAGTCCATATATTGGCTATATGATTATTGTATGGATGTAATGGTCATAATTGTGTTGGTGGTCCATACATTGGCTATATGATTATTGTATGGATGTAATGGTCTTAATTGTGTTGGTAGTCCATACATTGGCTATATGATTATTGTATGGATGTAATGGTCATAATTGCGTTGGTAGTCCATATATTGGCTATATGATTATTGTATGGATGTATAGGTCTTAATTGTGTTGGTAGTCCATATATTGGCTATATGATTATTGTATGGATGTAATGGTCATAATTGTGTTGGTAGTCCATACATTGGCTATATGATTATTGTATGGATGTAATGGTCATAATTGTGTTGGTGGTCCCTATATTGGCTATATGATTAGTGTATGGATGTAATGGTCATAATTGTGTTGGTAGTCCATATATTGGCTATATGATTATTGCATGGATGTATTGGTCATAATTGTGTTGGTGGTCCATATATTGGCTATATGATTATTGTATGGATGTAATGGTCATAATTGTGTTGGTGGTCCATACATTGGCTATATGATTATTGTATGGATGTAATGGTCATAATTGTGTTGCTGGTCCATATATTGGCTATATGATTATTGTATGGATGTAATGGTCATAATTGTGTTGGTAGTCCATATATTGGCTATATGATTATTGTATGGATGTAATGGTCATAATTGTGTTGGTAGTCCATATATTGGCTACATGATTATTGTATGGATGCAGTGGTCATAATTGAGTTGGTGGTCAATACATTGGCTATATGATTATTGTATGGATGTAATGGTCATAATTGTGTTGGTGGTCCATACATTGGCTATATGATTATTGTATGGATATAATGGTCTTAATTATGTTGGTAGTCCATATATTGGCTATATGATTATTGTATGCATGTAATGGTCATAATTGTGTTGGTGGTCCATACATTGGCTATATGATTATTGTATGGATGTAATGGTCATAAATGTGTTGGTAGTCCATATATTGCCTATATGATTATTGTATGGATATAATGGTCTTAATTGTGTTGGTAGTCCACATATTGGCTATATGATTATTGTATGCGTGTAATGGTCATAATTGTGTTGGTAGTCCACACATTGGCTATATGATTATTGTATGGATGTAATGGTCATAATTGTGTTGGTAGTCCATATATTGGCTATATGATTATTGTATGCATGTAATGGTCATTAGTGTGTTGGTAGTCCATACATTGGCTGTATGATTATTGTATGGATGTAATGGTCATAAATGTGTTGGTAGTCCATATATTGGCTATATGATTATTGTATGGATGTATTGGTCATAATTGTGTTGGTAGTCCATATTCTGTCTATATGATTATTGTATGGATGTATTGGTCATAATTGTGTTGGTGGTCCATACAATGGCTATATGATTATTGAATGGATGTAATGGTCTTAATTGTGTTGGTGGTCCATACATTGGCTATATGATTATTGTATGGATGTAATGGTCATAATTGTGTTGGTGGTCCATACATTGGCTATATGATTATTGTATGGATGTATTGGTCATAATTGTGTTGGTAGTCCATATATTGGCTACATGATTATTGTATGGATGCAGTGGTCATAATTGAGTTGGTGGTCCATACATTGGCTATATGATTATTGTATGGATGTAATGGTCATAATTGTGTTGGTGGTCCATACATTGGCTATATGATTATTGTATGGATGTAATGGTCTTAATTGTGTTGGTAGTCCATACATTGGCTATATGATTATTGTATGGATGTAATGGTCATAATTGTGTTGGTAGTCCATACATTGGCTATATGATTATTGTATGGATGTAATGGTCATAATTGTGTTGGTGGTCCATACATTGGCTATATGATTATTGTAAGGATGTAATGGTCATAATTGTGTTGGTGGTCCATACATTGGCTATATGATTATCGTATGGATGTAATGGTCTTAATTGTGTTGGTGGTCCATACATTGGCTATATGATTATTGTATGGATATAATGGTCTTAATTGTGTTGGTAGTCCATACATTCGCTATATGATTATTGTATGGATGTAATGGTCATAATTGTGATGGTAGTCCATATATTGGCTATATGATTATTGTATGGATGTATAGGTCTTAATTGTATTGGTAGTCCATATATTGGCTATATGATTATTGTATGGATATAATGGTCTTAATTGTGTTGGTAGTCCATATATTGGCTATATGATTATTGTATGCGTGTAATGGTCATAATTGTGTTGGTAGTCCACACATTGGCTATATGATTATTGTATGGATGTAATGGTCATAATTGTGTTGGTAGTCCATATATTGGGTATATGATTATTGTATGCATGTAATGGTCATAAGTGTGTTGGTAGTCCATACATTGGCTATATGATTATTGTATGGATGTAATGGTCATAATTGTGTTGGTAGTCCATATATTGGCTATATGATTATTGTATGGATGTAATGGTCATAATTGTGTTGGTGGTCCATACATTGGCTATATGATTATTGTATGGATATAATGGTCTTAATTGTGTTGGTAGTCCATATATTGGCTATATGATTATTGTATGCATGTAATGGTCATAATTGTGTTGGTGGTCCATACATTGGCTATATGATTATTGTATGGATGTAATGGTCATAATTGTGTTGGTAGTCCATATATTGGCTATATGATTATTGTATGCATGTAATGGTCATAAATGTGTTGGTAGTCAATATATTGGCTATATGATTATTGTATGGATGTAAAGGTCATAAATGTGTTGGTAGTCCATATATTGGCTATATGATTATTGTATGGATGTAATGGTCTTAATTGTGTTGGTACTCAATATACTGGCTATATCATTATTGTATGGATGCAGTGGTCATAATTGTGTTGGTAGTCCATATATTGGCTATATGATTATTGTATGGATGTATTGGTCATAATTGTGTTGGTAGTTCATATATTGGCTTTATGATTATTGCATGGATGTAATGGTCATAATTGTGTTGGTAGTCCATACATTGGCTATATGATTATTGTATGGATGTAATGGTCATAAATGTGTTGGTGGTCCCTATATTGGCTATATGATTATTGTATGGATGTAATGGTCATAATTGTGTTGGTAGTCCATATATTGGCTATATGATTATTGCATGGATGTATTGGTCATAATTGTGTTGGTAGTCCATATATTGGCTATATGATTATTGTATGGATGTAATGGTCATAATTGTGTTGGTGGTCCATACATTGGCTATATGATTATTGTATGGATGTAATGGTCATAATTGTGTTGCTGGTCCATATATTGGCTATATGATTATTGTATGGATGTAATGGTCATAATTGTGTTGGTAGTCCATATATTGGCTATATGATTATTGTATGGATGTAATGGTCATAATTGTGTTGGTAGTCCATATATTGGCTACATGATTATTGTATGGATGCAGTGGTCATAATTGAGTTGGTGGTCAATACATTGGCTATATGATTATTGTATGGATGTAATGGTCATAATTGTGTTGGTGGTCCATACATTGGCTATATGATTATTGTATGGATATAATGGTCTTAATTATGTTGGTAGTCCATATATTGGCTATATGATTATTGTATGCATGTAATGGTCATAATTGTGTTGGTAGTCCATATATTGGCTATATGATTATTGTATGGATATAATGGTCTTAATTGTGTTGGTAGTCCACATATTGGCTATATGATTATTGTATGCGTGTAATGGTCATAATTGTGTTGGTAGTCCACACATTGGCTATATGATTATTGTATGGATGTAATGGTCATAATTGTGTTGGTAGTCCATATATTGGCTATATGATTATTGTATGCATGTAATGGTCATTAGTGTGTTGGTAGTCCATACATTGGCTATATGATTATTGTATGGATGTAATGGTCATAATTGTGTTGGTGGTCCATACATTGGCTATATGATTATTGTATGGATGTAATGGTCATAAATGTGTTGGTAGTCCATATATTGGCTACATGATTATTGTATGGATGCAGTGGTCTTAATTGTGTTGGTAGTCCATATATTGGCTATATGATTATTGTATGCATGTAATGGTCATAATTGTGTTGGTGGTCCATACATTGGCTATATGATTATTGTATGGATGTATTGGTCATAATTGTGTTGGTAGTCCATATATTGGCTACATGATTATTGTATGGATGCAGTGGTCATAATTGAGTTGGTGGTCCATACATTGGCTATATGATTATTGTATGGATGTAATGGTCATAATTGTGTTGGTGGTCCATACATTGGCTATATGATTATTGTATGGATGTAATGGTCTTAATTGTGTTGGTAGTCCATACATTGGCTATATGATTATTGTATGGATGTAATGGTCATAATTGTGTTGGTAGTCCATACATTGGCTATATGATTATTGTATGGATGTAATGGTCATAATTGTGTTGGTGGTCCATACATTGGCTATATGATTATTGTAAGGATGTAATGGTCATAATTGTGTTGGTGGTCCATACATTGGCTATATGATTATCGTATGGATGTAATGGTCTTAATTGTGTTGGTGGTCCATACATTGGCTATATGATTATTGTATGGATATAATGGTCTTAATTGTGTTGGTAGTCCATATATTGGCTATATGATTATTGTATGCATGTAATGGTCATAATTGTGTTGGTGGTCCATACATTGGCTATATGATTATTGTATGGATGTAATGGTCATAAATGTGTTGGTAGTCCATATATTGGCTATATGATTATTGTAAGGATGTAATGGTCATAATTGTGTTGGTGGTCCATACATTGGCTATATGATTATCGTATGGATGTAATGGTCTTAATTGTGTTGGTGGTCCATACATTGGCTATATGATTATTGTATGGATATAATGGTCTTAATTGTGTTGGTAGTCCATATATTGGCTATATGATTATTGTATGCGTGTAATGGTCATAATTGTGTTGGTAGTCCATACATTGGCTATATGATTATTGTATTGATGTAATGGTCATAATTGTGTTGGTAGTCCATATATTGGCTATATGATTATTGTATGCATGTAATGGTCATAAGTGTGTTGGTAGTCCATACATTGGCTATATGATTATTGTATGCGTGTAATGGTCATAAATGTGTTGGTAGTCCATATATTGGCTATATGATTATTGTATGGATGCAGTGGTCATAATTGAGTTGGTGGTCCATACATTGGCTATATGATTATTGTATGGATGTAATGGTCATAAATGTGTTGGTAGTCCATATATTGGCTATATGATAATTGTATGGATGTAATGGTCTTAATTGTGTTGGTAGTCAATATACTGGCTATATGATTATTCTATGGATGCAGTGGTCATAATTGTGTTGGTAGTCCATATTTTGGCTATATGATTATTGTATGGATGTATTGGTCATAATTGTGTTGGTAGTTCATATATTGGCTATATGATTATTGCATGGATGTAATGGTCATAATTGTGTTGGTAGTCCATACATTGGCTATATGATTATTGTATGGATGTAATGGTCATAATTGTGTTGGTGGTCCATACATTGGCTATATGATTATTGTATGGATGTAATGGTCATAATTGTGTTGGTAGTCCATATATTGGCTATATGATTATTGTATGGATGTAATGGTCATAATTGTGTTGGTGGTCCATACATTGGCTATATGATTATTGTATGGATGTAATGGTCTTAATTGTGTTGGTAGTCCATACATTGGCTATATGATTATTGTATGGATGTAATGGTCATAATTGTGTTGGTAGTCCATATATTGGCTATATGATTATTGTATGGATGTATAGGTCTTAATTGTGTTGGTAGTCCATATATTGGCTATATGATTATTGTATGGATGTAATGGTCATAATTGTGTTGGTAGTCCATACATTGGCTATATGATTATTGTATGGATGTAATGGTCATAATTGTGTTGGTGGTCCCTATATTGGCTATATGATTAGTGTATGGATGTAATGGTCATAATTGTGTTGGTAGTCCATATATTGGCTATATGATTATTGCATGGATGTATTGGTCATAATTGTGTTGGTGGTCCATATATTGGCTATATGATTATTGTATGGATGTAATGGTCATAATTGTGTTGGTGGTCCATACATTGGCTATATGATTATTGTATGGATGTAATGGTCATAATTGTGTTGCTGGTCCATATATTGGCTATATGATTATTGTATGGATGTAATGGTCATAATTGTGTTGGTAGTCCATATATTGGCTATATGATTATTGTATGGATGTAATGGTCATAATTGTGTTGGTAGTCCATATATTGGCTACATGATTATTGTATGGATGCAGTGGTCATAATTGAGTTGGTGGTCAATACATTGGCTATATGATTATTGTATGGATGTAATGGTCATAATTGTGTTGGTGGTCCATACATTGGCTATATGATTATTGTATGGATATAATGGTCTTAATTATGTTGGTAGTCCATATATTGGCTATATGATTATTGTATGCATGTAATGGTCATAATTGTGTTGGTGGTCCATACATTGGCTATATGATTATTGTATGGATGTAATGGTCATAAATGTGTTGGTAGTCCATATATTGGCTATATGATTATTGTATGGATATAATGGTCTTAATTGTGTTGGTAGTCCACATATTGGCTATATGATTATTGTATGCGTGTAATGGTCATAATTGTGTTGGTAGTCCACACATTGGCTATATGATTATTGTATGGATGTAATGGTCATAATTGTGTTGGTAGTCCATATATTGGCTATATGATTATTGTATGCATGTAATGGTCATTAGTGTGTTGGTAGTCCATACATTGGCTGTATGATTATTGTATGGATGTAATGGTCATAAATGTGTTGGTAGTCCATATATTGGCTATATGATTATTGCATGGATGCAGTGGTCATAATTGTGTTGGTAGTCCATATTCTGTCTATATGATTATTGTATGGATGTATTGGTCATAATTGTGTTGGTGGTCCATACAATGGCTATATGATTATTGAATGGATGTAATGGTCTTAATTGTGTTGGTAGTCCATACATTGAATATATGATTATTGTATGGATGTAATGGTCATAATTGTGTTGGTAGTCCATACATTGGCTATATGATTATTGTATGGATATAATGGTCATAATTGTGTTGGTGGTCCATACATTGGCTATATGATTATTGTATGGATGTAATGGTCATAATTGTGTTGGTGGTCCATACATTGGCTATATGATTATTGTATGGATGTAATGGTCATAATTGTGTTGGTGGTCCATACATTGGCTATATGATTATTGTATGGATGTATTGGTCATAATTGTGTTGGTAGTCCATATATTGGCTACATGATTATTGTATGGATGCAGTGGTCTTAATTGTGTTGGTAGTCCATATATTGGCTATATGATTATTGTATGCATGTAATGGTCATAATTGTGTTGGTGGTCCATACATTGGCTATATGATTATTGTATGGATGTATTGGTCATAATTGTGTTGGTAGTCCATATATTGGCTACATGATTATTGTATGGATGCAGTGGTCATAATTGAGTTGGTGGTCCATACATTGGCTATATGATTATTGTATGGATGTAATGGTCATAATTGTGTTGGTGGTCCATACATTGGCTATATGATTATTGTATGGATGTAATGGTCTTAATTGTGTTGGTAGTCCATACATTGGCTATATGATTATTGTATGGATGTAATGGTCATAATTGTGTTGGTAGTCCATACATTGGCTATATGATTATTGTATGGATGTAATGGTCATAATTGTGTTGGTGGTCCATACATTGGCTATATGATTATTGTAAGGATGTAATGGTCATAATTGTGTTGGTGGTCCATACATTGGCTATATGATTATCGTATGGATGTAATGGTCTTAATTGTGTTGGTGGTCCATACATTGGCTATATGATTATTGTATGGATATAATGGTCTTAATTGTGTTGGTAGTCCATATATTGGCTATATGATTATTGTATGCATGTAATGGTCATAATTGTGTTGGTGGTCCATACATTGGCTATATGATTATTGTATGGATGTAATGGTCATAAATGTGTTGGTAGTCCATATATTGGCTATATGATTATTGTATGGATATAATGGTCTTAATTGTGTTGGTAGTCCATATATTGGCTATATGATTATTGTATGGATGTAATGGTCATAATTGTGTTGGTGGTCCATACATTGGCTATATGATTATTGTAAGGATGTAATGGTCATAATTGTGTTGGTGGTCCATACATTGGCTATATGATTATCGTATGGATGTAATGGTCTTAATTGTGTTGGTGGTCCATACATTGGCTATATGATTATTGTATGGATGTATTGGTCATAATTGTGTTGGTAGTCCATATATTGGCTACATGATTATTGTATGGATGCAGTGGTCATAATTGAGTTGGTGGTCCATACATTGGCTATATGATTATTGTATGGATGTAATGGTCATAATTGTGTTGGTAGTCCATATATTGGCTATATGATTATTGTATGCGTGTAATGGTCATAATTGTGTTGGTAGTCCATACATTGGCTATATGATTATTGTATTGCTGTAATGGTCATAATTGTGTTGGTAGTCCATATATTGGCTATATGATTATTGTATGCATGTAATGGTCATAAGTGTGTTGGTAGTCCATATACTGGCTATATGATTATTCTATGGATGCAGTGGTCATAATTGTGTTGGTAGTCCATATTTTGGCTATATGATTATTGTATGGATGTAATGGTCATAATTGTGTTGGTGGTCCATACATTGGCTATATGATTATTGTATGGATGTAATGGTCTTAATTGTGTTGGTAGTCCATACATTGGCTATATGATTATTGTATGGATGTAATGGTCATAATTGTGTTGGTAGTCCATACATTGGCTATATGATTATTGTAAGGATGTAATAGTCATAATTGTGTTGGTGGTCCATACATTGGCTATATGATTATCGTATGGATGTAATGGTCTTAATTGTGTTGGTGGTCCATACATTGGCTATATGATTATTGTATGGATATAATGGTCTTAATTGTGTTGGTAGTCCATATATTGGCTATATGATTATTGTATGCATGTAATGGTCATAATTGTGTTGGTGGTCCATACATTGGCTATATGATTATTGTATGGATGTAATGGTCATAAATGTGTTGGTAGTCCATATATTGGCTATATGATAATTATATGGATGTAATGGTCTTAATTGTGTTGGTAGTCCATATATTGGCTACATGATTATTGTATGGATATAATGGTCATAATTGTGTTGGTAGTCAATATACTGGCTATATGATTATTCTATGGATGCAGTGGTCATAATTGTGTTGGTAGTCCATATTTTGGCTATATGATTATTGTATGGATGTATTGGTCATAATTGTGTTGGTAGTTCATATATTGGCTATATGATTATTGCATGGATGTAATGGTCATAATTGTGTTGGTAGTCCATACATTGGCTATATGATTATTGTATGGATGTAATGGTCATAATTGTGTTGGTGGTCCATACATTGGCTATATGATTATTGTATGGATGTAATGGTCATAATTGTGTTGGTAGTCCATATATTGGCTATATGATTATTGTATGGATGTAATGGTCATAATTGTGTTGGTGGTCCATACATTGGCTATATGATTATTGTATGGATGTAATGGTCTTAATTGTGTTGGTAGTCCATACATTGGCTATATGATTATTGTATGGATGTAATGGTCATAATTGTGTTGGTAGTCCATATATTGGCTATATGATTATTGTATGGATGTATAGGTCTTAATTGTGTTGGTAGTCCATATATTGGCTATATGATTATTGTATGGATGTAATGGTCATAATTGTGTTGGTAGTTCATACATTGGCTATATGATTATTGTATGGATGTAATGGTCATAATTGTGTTGGTGGTCCATACATTGGCTATATGATTATTGTATGCATGTAATGGTCTTAATTGTGTTGGTAGTCCATACATTGGCTATATGATTATTGTATGCATGTAATGGTCATAATTGTGTTGGTGGTCCATACATTGGCTATATGATTATTGTATGGATGTAATGGTCATAATTGTGTTGGTGGTCCATACATTGGCTATATGATTATTGTATGGATGTAATGGTCATAATTGTGTTGGTGGTCCATACATTGGCTATATGATTATTGTATGGATGTAATGGTCATAATTGTGTTGGTGGTCCATACATTGGCTATATGATTATTGTATGGATGTAATGGTCATAATTGTGTTGGTGGTCCATACATTGGCTATATGATTATTGTATGGATGTAATGGTCTTAATTGTGTTGGTAATCCATATATTGGCTATATGATTATTGTATGGATGTAATGATCTTAATTGTGTTGGTGGTCCATACATTGGCTATATGATTATTGTGTGGATGTAATGGTCATAATTGTGTTGGTAGTCCATATATTGGCTATATGATTATTGTATGGATGTAATGGTCATAATTGTGTTGGTGGTCCATACATTGGCAATATGATTATTGAATGGATGTAATGGTCATAATTGTGTTGGTGGTCCATACATTGGCTATATGATTATTGTATGGATGTAATGGTCATAATTGTGTTGGTGGTCCATACATTGGCTATATGATTATTGTATGGATGTAATGGTCTTAATTGTGTTGGTAGTCCATACATTGGCTATATGATTATTGTATGGATGTAATGGTCATAATTGTGATGGTAGTCCATATATTGGCTATATGATTATTGTATGGATGTATAGGTCTTAATTGTATTGGTAGTCCATATATTGGCTATATGATTATTGCATGGATGCAATGGTCATAATTGTGTTGGTAGTCCAGATATTGGCTACATGATTATTGTATGGATGCAGTGGTCATAATTGTGTTGGTGGTCCATACATTGGCTATATGATTATTGTATGGATGTAATGGTCTTAATTGTGTTGGTAGTCCATACATTGGCTATATGATTATTGTATGGATGTAATGGTCATAATTGTGTTGGTAGTCCATGTATTGGCTATATGATTATTGTATGGATGTAATGACCATAATTGTGTTGGTAGTCCATATATTGGCTATATGATTATTGTATGAATGTAATGATCTTAATTGTGTTGGTGGTCCATACATTGGCTATATGATTATTGTAAGGATGTAATGGTCATAATTGTGTTGGTAGTCCATATATTGGCTACATGATTATTGTATGGATGCAGTGGTCATAATTGTGTTGGTGGTCCATACATTGGCTATATGATTATTGTATGGATGTAATGGTCATAATTGTGTTGGTAGTCCATATATTGGCTATATGATTATTGTATGGATGTAATGGTCATAATTGTGTTGGTAGTCCATATATTGGCTACATGATTATTGTATGGATGCAGTGGTCATAATTGAGTTGGTGGTCCATACATTGGCTATGTGATTATTGTATGGATGTAATGGTCATAATTGTATTGGTAGTCCATACATTGGCTATATGATTATTGTATGGATGTAATGGTCATAATTGTGTTGGTGGTCCTGACATTGTCTATATGATTATTGTATGGATGTAATGGTCTTAATTGTGTTGGTAGTCCATACATTGGCTATATGATTATTGTATGGATGTAATGGTCATAATTGTGTTGGTAGTCCATATATTGGCTAGATGATTATTGTATGCATGTAATGGTCATTAGTGTGTTGGTAGTCCATACATTGGCTATATGATTATTGTATGGATGTAATGGTCATAAATGTGTTGGTAGTCCATATATTGGCTATATGATAATTGTATGGATGTAATGGTCTTAATTGTGTTGGTATTCAATATACTGGCTATATGATTATTGCATGGATGCAGTGGTCATAATTGTGTTGGTTGTCCATATTTTGGCTATATGATTATTGTATGGATGTATTGGTCATAATTGTGTTGGTGGTCCATACAATGGCTATATGATTATTGTATGGATGTAATGGTCTTAATTGTGTTGGTAGTCCATACATTGGCTATATGATTATTGTATGGATGTAATGGTCATAATTGTGTTGGTAGTCCATACATTGGCTATATGATTATTGTATGGATGTAATGGTCATAATTGTGTTGGTGGTCCATACATTGGCTATATGATTATTGTATGGATGTAATGGTCTTAATTGTTTTGGTAGTCAATATACTGGCTATATGATTATTGCATGGATGCAGTGGTCATAATTGTGTTGGTTGTCCATATTTTGGCTATATGATTATTGTATGGATGTATTGGTCATAATTGTGTTGGTGGTCCATACAATGGCTATATGATTATTGTATGGATGTAATGGTCTTAATTGTGTTGGTAGTCCGTACATTGGCTATATGATTATTGTATGGATGTAATGGTCTTAATTGTGTTGGTAGTCCATACATTGGCTATATGATTATTGTATGGATGTAATGGTCATAATTGTGTTGGTAGTCCATGTATTGGCTATATGATTATTGTATGGATGTAATGACCATAATTGTGTTGGTAGTCCATATATTGGCTATATGATTATTGTATGGATGTAATGATCTTAATTGTGTTGGTGGTCCATACATTGGCTATATGATTATTGTAAGGATGTAATGGTCATAATTGTGTTGGTAGTCCATATATTGGCTACATGATTATTGTATGGATGCAGTGGTCATAATTGTGTTGGTGGTCCATACATTGGCTATATGATTATTGTATGGATGTAATGGTCTTAATTGTGTTGGTAGTCCATACATTGGCTATATGATTATTGTATGGATGTAATGGTCATAATTGTGTTGGTAGTCCATGTATTGGCTATATGATTATTGTATGGATGTAATGGTCATAATTGTGTTGGTGGTCCATACATTGGCTATATGATTATTGTATGGATATAATGGTCTTAATTATGTTGGTAGTCCATATATTGGCTATATGATTATTGTATGCATGTAATGGTCATAATTGTGTTGGTGGTCCATACATTGGCTATATGATTATTGTATGTATGAAATGGTCATAAATGTGTTGGTAGTCCATATATTGGCTATATGATTATTGTATGGATATAATGGTCTTAATTGTGTTGGTAGTCCATATATTGGCCATATGATTATTGTATGCGTGTAATGGTCATAATTGTGTTGGTAGTCCATACATTGGCTATATGATTATTGTATGGATGTAATGGTCATAATTGTGTTGGTAGTCCATATATTGGCTATATGATTATTGTATGCATGTAATGGTCATTAGTGTGTTGGTAGTCCATACATTGGCTATATGATTATTGTATGGATGTAATGGTCATAAATGTGTTGGTAGTCCATATATTGGCTATATGATAATTGTATGGATGTAATGGTCTTAATTGTGTTGGTAGTCAATATACTGGCTATATGATTATTGCATGGATGCAGTGGTCATAATTGTGTTGGTAGTTCATATTTTGGCTATATGATTATTGTATGGATGTATTGGTCATAATTGTGTTGGTGGTCCATACATTGGCTATATGATTATTGTATGGATGTAATGGTCTTAATTGTGTTGGTAGTCCATACATTGGCTATATGATTATTGTATGGATGTAATGGTCATAATTGTGTTGGTAGTCCATACATTGGCTATATGATTATTGTATGGATGTAATGGTCATAATTGTGTTGGTGGTCCATACATTGGCTATATGATTATTGTATGGATGTAATGGTCATAATTGTGTTGGTGGTCCATACATTGGCTATATGATTATTGTATGGATGTAATGGTCATAATTGTGTTGGTGGTCCATACATTGGCTATATGATTATTGTATGGATGTATTGGTCATAATTGTGTTGGTAGTCCATATATTGGCTACATGATTATTGTATGGATGCAGTGGTCTTAATTGTGTTGGTAGTCCATATATTGGCTATATGATTATTGTATGCATGTAATGGTCATAATTGTGTTGGTGGTCCATACATTGGCTATATGATTATTGTATGGATGTATTGGTCATAATTGTGTTGGTAGTCCATATATTGGCTACATGATTATTTTATGGATGCAGTGGTCATAATTGAGTTGGTGGTCCATACATTGGCTATATGATTATTGTATGGATGTAATGGTCATAATTGTGTTGGTGGTCCATACATTGGCTATATGATTATTGTATGGATGTAATGGTCTTAATTGTGTTGGTAGTCCATACATTGGCTATATGATTATTGTATGGATGTAATGGTCATAATTGTGTTGGTAGTCCATACATTGGCTATATGATTATTGTATGGATGTAATGGTCATAATTGTGTTGGTGGTCCATACATTGGCTATATGATTATTGTATGGATGTAATGGTCATAATTGTGTTGGTGGTCCATACATTGGCTATATGATTATTGTATGGATGTAATGGTCATAATTGTGTTGGTGGTCCATACATTGGCTATATGATTATTGTATGGATATAATGGTCTTAATTGTGTTGGTAGTCCATATATTGGCTATATGATTATTGTATGGATGTAATGGTCTTAATTGTGTTGGTAGTCAATATACTGGCTATATGATTATTGTATGGATGCAGTGGTCATAATTGTGTTGGTAGTCCATATTTTGGCTATATGATTATTGTATGGATGTATTGGTCATAATTGTATTGGTAGTTCATATATTGGCTATATGATTATTGCATGGATGTAATGGTCATAATTGTGTTGGTAGTCCATACATTGGCTATATGATTATTGTATGGATGTAATGGTCATAATTGTGTTGGTGGTCCATACATTGGCTATATGATTATTGTATGGATGTAATGGTCATAATTGTGTTGGTGGTCCATACATTGGCTATATGATTATTGTATGGATGTAATGGTCTTAATTGTGTTGGTAGTCCATACATTGGCTATATGATTATTGTATGGATGTAATGGTCATAATTGTGATGGTAGTCCATATATTGGCTATATGATTATTGTATGGATGTATAGGTCTTAATTGTATTGGTAGTCCATATATTGGCTATATGATTATTGCATGGATGTAATGGTCAAAATTGTGTTGGTAGTCCATATATTTGCTGCATGATTATTGTATGGATGCAGTGGTCATAATTGTGTTGGTGGTCCATACATTGGCTATATGATTATTGTATGGATGTAATTGTCATAATTGAGTTGGTGGTCCATATATTGGCTATATGATTATTGTATGGATGTAATGGTCTTAATTGTGTTGGTAGTCCATATACTGGCTATATGATCATTGTATGGATGTATTGGTCATAATTGTGTTGGGAGTCCATATATTGGCTACATAATTATTGTATGGATGTAATGGTCTTAATTGTGTTGGTAGTCCATATATTGGCTATATGATTATTGTATGGATGCAGTGGTCTTAATTGTGTTGGTAGTCCATACATTGGCTATATGATTATTGTATGGATGCAGTGGTCTTAATTGTGATGGTAGTCCATACATTGGCTATATGATTATTGTATGGATGTAATAGTCATAATTGTGTTGGTAGTCCATACATTGGCTATATGATTATTGTATGGATGTAATGGTCATAATTGTGTTGGTGGTCCATACATTGGCTATATGATTATTGTATGGATGTAATGGTCTTAATTGTGTTGGTAGTCAATATACTGGCTATATGATTATTGCATGGATGCAGTGGTCATAATTGTGTTGGTTGTCCATATTTTGGCTATATGATTATTGTATGGATGTATTGGTCATAATTGTGTTGGTGGTCCATACAATGGCTATATGATTATTGTATGGATGTAATGGTCTTAATTGTGTTGGTAGTCCATACATTGGCTATATGATTATTGTATGGATGTAATGGTCATAATTGTGTTGGTAGTCCATACATTGGCTATATGATTATTGTATGGATGTAATGGTCATAATTGTGTTGGTGGTCCATACATTGGATATATGATTATTGTATGGATGTAATGGTCATAATTGTGTTGGTGGTCCATACATTGGCTATATGATTATTGTATGGATGTAATGGTCATAATTGTGTTGGTGGTCCATACATTGGCTATATGATTATTGCATGGATGTATTGGTCATAATTGTGTTGGTAGTCCATATATTGGCTACATGATTATTGTATGGATGCAGTGGTCTTAATTGTGTTGGTAGTCCATATATTGGCTATATGATTATTGTATGCATGTAATGGTCATAATTGTGTTGGTGGTCCATACATTGGCTATATGATTATTGTATGGATGTATTGGTCATAATTGTGTTGGTAGTCCATATATTGGCTACATGATTATTGTATGGATGCAGTGGTCATAATTGAGTTGGTGGTCCATACATTGGCTATATGATTATTGTATGGATGTAATGGTCATAATTGTGTTGGTGGTCCATACATTGGCTATATGATTATTGTATGGATGTAATGGTCTTAATTGTGTTGGTAGTCCATACATTGGCTATAAGATTATTGTATGGATGTAATGGTCATAATTGTGTTGGTAGTCCATACATTGGCTATATGATTATTGTATGGATGTAATGGCCATAATTGTGTTGGTGGTCCATACATTGGCTATATGATTATTGTATGGATGTAATGGTCATAATTGTGTTGGTGGTCCATACATTGGCTATATGATTATTGTATGGATGTAATGGTCATAATTGTGTTGGTGGTCCATACATTGGCTATATGATTATTGTATGGATATAATGGTCTTAATTGTGTTGGTAGTCCATATATTGGCTATATGATTATTGTATGCATGTAATGGTCATAATTGTGTTGGTGGTCCATACATTGGCTATATGATTATTGTATGGATGTAATGGTCATAATTGTGTTGGTAGTCCATATATTGGCTATATGATTATTGTATGGATGTAATGGTCATAATTGTGTTGGTAGTCCATACATTGGCTATATGATTATTGTATGCATGTAATGGTCATAAATGTGTTGGTAGTCCATATATTGGCTATATGATTATTGTATGGATATAATGGTCTTAATTGTGTTGGTAGTCCATATATTGGCTATATGATTATTGTATGCGTGTAATGGTCATAATTGTGTTGGTAGTCCATACATTGGCTATATGATTATTGTATGGATATAATGGTCTTAATTGTGTTGGTAGTCCATATATTGGCTATATGATTATTGTATGCGTGTAATGGTCATAATTGTGTTGGTAGTCCATACATTGGCTATATGATTATTGTATGGATGTAATGGTCATAATTGTGTTGGTAGTCCATATATTGGCTATATGATTATTGTATGGATGTAATGGTCATAAATGTGTTGGTAGTCCATGTATTGGCTACATGATTATTGTATGGATGTAATGGTCATAATTGTGTTGGTGGTCCATACATTGGCTATATGATTATTGTATGGATGTAATGGTCTTAATTGTGTTGGTAGTCCATATACTGGCTATATGATCATTGTATGGATGTATTGGTCATAATTGTGTTGGGAGTCCATATATTGGCTACATAATTATTGTATGGATGTAATGGTCTTAATTGTGTTGGTAGTCCATATATTGGCTATATGATTATTGTATGGATGTAATGGTCATAATTGTGTTGGTAGTCCATATATTGGCTATATGATTATTGTATGGATGTATTGGTCTTAATTGTGCTGGTAGTCCATATATTGGCTACATGATTATTGTATGGATGCAGTGGTCTTAATTGTGTTGGTAGTCCATATATTGGCTATATGATTATTGTATGGATGCAGTGGTCTTAATTGTGTTGGTAGTCCATACATTGGCTATATGATTATTGTATGGATGCAGTGGTCTTAATTGTGATGGTAGTCCATACATTGGCTATATGATTATTGTATGGATGTTATGGTCATAATTGTGTTGGTAGTCCATACATTGGCTATATGATTATTGTATGGATGTAATGGTCATAATTGTGTTGGTGGTCCATACATTGGCTATATGATTATTGTATGGATGTAATGGTCTTAATTGTGTTGGTAGTCAATATACTGGCTATATGATTATTGCATGGATGCAGTGGTCATAATTGTGTTGGTTGTCCATATTTTGGCTATATGATTATTGTATGGATGTATTGGTCATAATTGTGTTGGTGGTCCATACAATGGCTATATGATTATTGTATGGATGTAATGGTCTTAATTGTGTTGGTAGTCCATACATTGGCTATATGATTATTGTATGGATGTAATGGTCATAATTGTGTTGGTAGTCCATACATTGGCTATATGATTATTGTATGGATGTAATGGTCATAATTGTGTTGGTGGTCCATACATTGGATATATGATTATTGTATGGATGTAATGGTCATAATTGTGTTGGTGGTCCATACATTGGCTATATGATTATTGTATGGATGTAATGGTCATAATTGTGTTGGTGGTCCATACATTGGCTATATGATTATTGTATGGATGTATTGGTCATAATTGTGTTGGTAGTCCATATATTGGCTACATGATTATTGTATGGATGCAGTGGTCTTAATTGTGTTGGTAGTCCATATATTGGCTATATGATTATTGTATGCATGTAATGGTCATAATTGTGTTGGTGGTCCATACATTGGCTATATGATTATTGTATGGATGTATTGGTCATAATTGTGTTGGTAGTCCATATATTGGCTACATGATTATTGTATGGATGCAGTGGTCATAATTGAGTTGGTGGTCCATACATTGGCTATATGATTATTGTATGGATGTAATGGTCATAATTGTGTTGGTGGTCCATACATTGGCTATATGATTATTGTATGGATGTAATGGTCTTAATTGTGTTGGTAGTCCATACATTGGCTATATGATTATTGTATGGATGTAATGGTCATAATTGTGTTGGTAGTCCATACATTGGCTATATGATTATTGTATGGATGTAATGGTCATAATTGTGTTGGTGGTCCATACATTGGCTATATGATTATTGTATGGATGTAATGGTCATAATTGTGTTGGTGGTCCATACATTGGCTATATGATTATTGTATGGATGTAATGGTCATAATTGTGTTGGTGGTCCATACATTGGCTATATGATTATTGTATGGATATAATGGTCTTAATTGTGTTGGTAGTCCATATATTGGCTATATGATTATTGTATGCATGTAATGGTCATAATTGTGTTGGTGGTCCATACATTGGCTATATGATTATTGTATGCATGTAATGGTCATAATTGTGTTGGTGGTCCATACATTGGCTATATGATTATTGTATGGATGTAATGGTCATAAATGTGTTGGTAGTCCATATATTGGCTATATGATTATTGTATGGATATAATGGTCTTAATTGTGTTGGTAGTCCATATATTGGCTATATGATTATTGTATGCGTGTAATGGTCATAATTGTGTTGGTAGTCCATACATTGGCTATATGATTATTGTATGGATGTAATGGTCATAATTGTGTTGGTAGTCCATATATTGGATATATGATTATTGTATGCATGTAATGGTCATAAGTGTGTTGGTAGTCCATACATTGGCTATATGATTATTGTATGGATGTAATGGTCATAAATGTGTTGGTAGTCCATATATTGGCTATATGATAATTGTATGGATGTAATGGTCATAATTGTGTTGGTGGTCCATACATTGGCTATATGATTATTGTATGGATGTAATGGTCTTAATTGTGTTGGTAGTCCATACATTGGCTATATGATTATTGTATGGATGTAATGGTCATAATTGTGTTGGTAGTCCATATATTGGCTATATGATTATTGTATGCATGTAATGGTCTTAATTGTGTTGGTAGTCCATACATTGGCTATATGATTATTGTATGCATGTAATGGTCATAATTGTGTTGGTGGTCCATACATTGGCTATATGATTATTGTATGGATGTAATGGTCATAATTGTGTTGGTGGTCCATACATTGGCTATATGATTATTGTATGGATGTAATGGTCATAATTGTGTTGGTGGTCCATACATTGGCTATATGATTATTGTATGGATGTAATGGTCATAATTGTGTTGGTGGTCCATACATTGGCTATATGATTATTGTATGGATGTAATGGATTTAATTGTGTTGGTAGTCCATATATTGGCTATATGATTATTGTATGGATGTAATGATCTTAATTGTGTTGGTGGTCCATACATTGGCTATATGATTATTGTATGGATGTAATGGTCATAATTGTGTTGGTAGTCCATATATTGGCTATATGATTATTGTATGGATGTAATGGTCATAATTGTGTTGGTGGTCCATACATTGGCAATATGATTATTGTATGGATGTAATGGTCATAATTGTGTTGGTGGTCCATACATTGGCTATATGATTATTGTATGGATGTAATGGTCATAATTGTGTTGGTGGTCCATACATTGGCTATATGATTATTGTATGGATGTAATGGTCTTAATTGTGTTGGTAGTCCATACATTGGCTATATGATTATTGTATGGATGTAATGGTCATAATTGTGATGGTAGTCCATATATTGGCTATATGATTATTGTATGGATGTATAGGTCTTAATTGTATTGGTAGTCCATATATTGGCTATATGATTATTGCATGGATGCAATGGTCATAATTGTGTTGGTAGTCCATATATTGGCTACATGATTATTGTATGGATGCAGTGGTCATAATTGTGTTGGTGGTCCATACATTGGCTATATGATTATTGTATGGATGTAATGGTCTTAATTGTGTTGGTAGTCCATACATTGGCTATATGATTATTGTATGGATGTAATGGTCATAATTGTGTTGGTAGTCCATGTATTGGCTATATGATTATTGTATGGATGTAATGACCATAATTGTGTTGGTAGTCCATATATTGGCTATATGATTATTGTATGGATGTAATGATCTTAATTGTGTTGGTGGTCCATACATTGGCTATATGATTATTGTAAGGATGTAATGGTCATAATTGTGTTGGTAGTCCATATATTGGCTACATGATTATTGTATGGATGCAGTGGTCATAATTGTGTTGGTGGTCCATACATTGGCTATATGATTATTGTATGGATGTAATGGTCTTAATTGTGTTGGTAGTCCATACATTGGCTATATGATTATTGTATGGATGTAATGGTCATAATTGTGTTGGTAGTCCATGTATTGGCTATATGATTATTGTATGGATGTAATGGTCATAATTGTGTTGGTGGTCCATACATTGGCTATATGATTATTGTATGGATATAATGGTCTTAATTATGTTGGTAGTCCATATATTGGCTATATGATTATTGTATGCATGTAATGGTCATAATTGTGTTGGTGGTCCATACATTGGCTATATGATTATTGTATGGATGTAATGGTCATAAATGTGTTGGTAGTCCATATATTGGCTATATGATTATTGTATGGATATAATGGTCTTAATTGTGTTGGTAGTCCATATATTGGCCATATGATTATTGTATGCGTGTAATGGTCATAATTGTGTTGGTAGTCCATACATTGGCTATATGATTATTGTATGGATGTAATGGTCATAATTGTGTTGGTAGTCCATATATTGGCTATATGATTATTGTATGCATGTAATGGTCATTAGTGTGTTGGTAGTCCATACATTGGCTATATGATTATTGTATGGATGTAATGGTCATAATTGTGTTGGTGGTCCATACATTGGCTATATGATTATTGTATGGATGTAATGGTCATAAATGTGTTGGTAGTCCATATATTGGCTATATGATAATTGTATGGATGTAATGGTCTTAATTGTGTTGGTAGTCAATATACTGGCTATATGATTATTGCATGGATGCAGTGGTCATAATTGTGTTGGTAGTCCATATTTTGGCTATATGATTATTGTATGGATGTATTGGTCATAATTGTGTTGGTGGTCCATACATTGGCTATATGATTATTGTATGGATGTAATGGTCTTAATTGTGTTGGTAGTCCATACATTGGCTATATGATTATTGTATGGATGTAATGGTCATAATTGTGTTGGTAGTCCATACATTGGCTATATGATTATTGTATGGATGTAATGGTCATAATTGTGTTGGTGGTCCATACATTGGCTATATGATTATTGTATGGATGTAATGGTCATAATTGTGTTGGTGGTCCATACATTGGCTATATGATTATTGTATGGATGTAATGGTCATAATTGTGTTGGTGGTCCATACATTGGCTATATGATTATTGTATGGATGTATTGGTCATAATTGTGTTGGTAGTCCATATATTGGCTACATGATTATTGTATGGATGCAGTGGTCTTAATTGTGTTGGTAGTCCATATATTGGCTATATGATTATTGTATGCATGTAATGGTCATAATTGTGTTGGTGGTCCATACATTGGCTATATGATTATTGTATGGATGTATTGGTCATAATTGTGTTGGTAGTCCATATATTGGCTACATGATTATTTTATGGATGCAGTGGTCATAATTGAGTTGGTGGTCCATACATTGGCTATATGATTATTGTATGGATGTAATGGTCATAATTGTGTTGGTGGTCCATACATTGGCTATATGATTATTGTATGGATGTAATGGTCTTAATTGTGTTGGTAGTCCATACATTGGCTATATGATTATTGTATGGATGTAATGGTCATAATTGTGTTGGTAGTCCATACATTGGCTATATGATTATTGTATGGATGTAATGGTCATAATTGTGTTGGTGGTCCATACATTGGCTATATGATTATTGTATGGATGTAATGGTCATAATTGTGTTGGTGGTCCATACATTGGCTATATGATTATTGTATGGATGTAATGGTCATAATTGTGTTGGTGGTCCATACATTGGCTATATGATTATTGTATGGATATAATGGTCTTAATTGTGTTGGTAGTCCATATATTGGCTATATGATTATTGTATGCATGTAATGGTCATAATTGTGTTGGTGGTCCATACATTGGCTATATGATTATTGTATGGATGTAATGGTCATAAATGTGTTGGTAGTCCATATATTGGCTATATGATTATTGTATGGATGTAATGGTCATAATTGTGTTGGTGGTCCATACATTGGCTATATGATTATTGTATGGATATAATGGTCTTAATTGTGTTGGTAGTCCATATATTGGCTATATGATTATTGTATGCATGTAATGGTCATAATTGTGTTGGTGGTCCATACATTGGCTATATGATTATTGTATGGATGTAATGGTCTTAATTGTGTTGGTAGTCCATATATTGGCTATATGATTATTGTATGCGTGTAATGGTCATAATTGTGTTGGTAGTCCATACATTGGCTATATGATTATTGTATGGATGTAATGGTCATAATTGTGTTGGTAGTCCATATATTGGCTATATGATTATTGTATGCATGTAATGGTCATAAGTGTGTTGGTAGTCCATACATTGGCTATATGATTATTGTATGGATGTAATGGTCTTAATTGTGTTGGTAGTCAATATACTGGCTATATGATTATTGTATGGATGCAGTGGTCATAATTGTGTTGGTAGTCCATATTTTGGCTATATGATTATTGTATGGATGTATTGGTCATAATTGTGTTGGTAGTTCATATATTGGCTATATGATTATTGCATGGATGTAATGGTCATAATTGTGTTGGTAGTCCATATATTGGCTATATGATTATTGTATGCGTGTAATGGTCATAATTGTGTTGGTGGTCCATACATTGGCTATATGATTATTGTATGGATGTAATGGTCATAATTGTGTTGGTAGTCCATACATTGGCTATATGATTATTGTATGGATGTAATGGTCATAATTGTGTTGGTGGTCCATACATTGGCTATATGATTATTGTATGGATGTAATGGTCATAATTGTGTTGGTGGTCCATACATTGGCTATATGATTATTGTATGGATGTAATGGTCTTAATTGTGTTGGTAGTCCATACATTGGCTATATGATTATTGTATGGATGTAATGGTCATAATTGTGATGGTAGTCCATATATTGGCTATATGATTATTGTATGGATGTATAGGTCTTAATTGTATTGGTGGTCCATATATTGGCTATATGATTATTGCATGGATGTAATGGTCAAAATTGTGTTGGTAGTCCATATATTGGCTGCATGATTATTGTATGGATGCAGTGGTCATAATTGTGTTGGTGGTCCATACATTGGCTATATGATTATTGTATGGATGTAATTGTCATAATTGTGTTGGTGGTCCATACATTGGCTATATGATTATTGTTTGGATGTAATGGTCTTAATTGTGTTGGTAGTCCATATACTGGCTATATGATCATTGTATGGATGTATTGGTCATAATTGTGTTGGGAGTCCATATATTGGCTACATAATTATTGTATGGATGTAATGGTCTTAATTGTGTTGGTAGTCCATATATTGGCTATATGATTATTGTATGGATGTAATGGTCATAATTGTGTTGGTAGTCCATATATTGGCTATATGATTATTGTATGGATGTATTGGTCTTAATTGTGCTGGTAGTCCATATATTGGCTACATGATTATTGTATGGATGCAGTGGTCTTAATTGTGTTGGTAGTCCATATATTGGCTATATGATTATTGTATGGATGCAGTGGTCTTAATTGTGTTGGTAGTCCATACATTGGCTATATGATTATTGTATGGATGCAGTGGTCTTAATTGTGATGGTAGTCCATTTATTGTCTATATGATTATTGTATGGATGTAATGGTCATAATTGTGTTGGTAGTCCATATATTGGCTATATGATTATTGTATGGATGCAGTGGTCTTAATTGTGATGGTAGTCCATTTATTGTCTATATGATTATTGTATGGATGTAATGGTCATAATTGTGTTGGTAGTCCATATATTGGCTAGATGATTATTGTAGGGATGTAATGGTCATAATTGTGTTGGTAGTCCATATATTGTCTATATGATTATTGTAGGGATGTAATGGTCATAATTGTGTTGGTAGTCCATATATTGTCTTTATGATTATTGTATGGATGTAATGGTCATAATTATGTTGGTAGTCCATATATTGGCTGTATGATTATTGTATGGATGTAATGGTCATAATTGTGTTGGTAGTCCATATATTGGCTATATGATTATTGTATGGATGCAGTGGTCTTAATTGTGATGGTAGTCCATTTATTGTCTTTATGATTGTTGTATGGATGTAATGGTCATAATTGTGTTGGTAGTCCATATATTGGCTATATGATTATTGTATGGATGTAATGGTCATAATTGTGATTTTTGATTTACGGGTATGTAAAACGAAATTACATTAACGGATGTAACTGATAACTTTTCCAATGAAATCCTTAGCACCCCGTTGGCAGGCCAGTCACACTGGTTCTCACCACAAGAGGTTACGATCCCCCCTGCCAAATGCTAAGTACAACTGAAACTAATATCTACATATTTACATGAAAAATTGTCCACCTGTGCGGATCTATTTGTGCAGGGGTTTTACGACCGTATGCCCTTACTGACGTCAACCGAACTTGTTATGTGGGAAGTTGGCACCCAAGGCTCACAGGTGCTACACCTTGCCCTAGGGTGACCTGGAGGTAGTTGCGGCAAAGGGTAACCTCATTCTCCCGAGTACAAAAACTCCGCAACCGGATGCAATTTTAACGTCGTACCCAGGACATAAAAAATATGTTTTAAAGCTGAAAACCGACACTACTAAGCCATGAGGCCAAACCTGTAACAAACCGGGAGCGCTGAAAAGCACCGCGTTCACCCGCGCGATCAGTGTGTTGAGGAAAATGACAAGCCAAGAGGGTGGCAAATCAGTGTTTGTGTGTGTAGACTGATATCCACCATGAGAACAAAATCCTCTGACACGACTAATGTCACGAAACCAGGGAGTACCACAACAATTACCAAAGCGGATAAAAGAAGACTAGATATGACTCAATAGGGCAAAAGCCCTAAACAGCGAAGTGGACAAGTAAAACCTAGGTTTATAGATGAATTTGAAGTGCATCATTCTGAATATCACATAACACACCGTCCACTGCCCAAAATGTTTCGAATTTAGGTAGCTGATTTTTAAAACGGTGGTATTCATATTCCGTTTTGATCCTCAAAATAAGTCTCGTTTTGAAAATTTCTAGAGAATCACTGACACCTTTTTGTTGCCTCTTGTTTCGACGACTGGTGTGAATTGCAGCTTTCACCATGCTCGTTAATAGGCAAAACATTTGTTGTGCCTGTCGGGAAAGAAAACCCTTAGAACGACGCGGTGGCAGAATTAAAAACCACCAGATTGGCATACGAAAGCCTGTTTGAAGCAGACCAGATGTGATTATTTTGAAAGTATGTAATAGCTCGTTATTAGATGGGCATTCTATAAAGATGTGTTCAAGTGTATCCACCTCGCCACAAAAAATACACTTACCCGAGCTTGATAACCGAGCTTTGAAAAGGAAACTACAAGTTGCAAAGGCACCATGGGATATGCGCCACTGCATATCTCCGTCATACGTCGTAATTGGTGCTGCATAACAGTCCTGAAAATTTGGTTTAGTTGTTTCAGGCAGACTAAGTATGTCACACCATACGTTTCTTGGTTGTTGTTGACGACCACTAGTACTGAGAACTTCAATTAAATATTTATATATTGCGCCTTTTTCAAGTTTATAAAGCGCTAGATTTAGCTCATCAGAAAAGTGTAGCTGAAAACTGAGATGAGAGAGAGCATGAGCACGCTTGTTTTTTCGTTTGAAATAATTGTTCACAGTATCCTTCCATTTGGTAGGCATGGAATCATGAATAACCTTGAGACTGAGCTGCAGAATGCGTTCAGAATGTATATTTACTATATCTGAGATGTTTGAAGCTTCCAGCCACGTTCGATTTGTTTCATGGACCAGATCACAGACTTTGGTTATACCAGCGTCCACAAAGTGACGGAGTGCAAAAGGTTCCTTTCTAATAGGATGATTAATAAATGCATTGTGAAAAAGTGGTTCATTAAAAATATCAATCGGATTATTGTCATTAAATTTACGCACCTTATCTACAGACTTCCAGCATTGAAGGAGTTCACGATAGAATGGTGGTATGCTCTTCAGTTTTAAAGGAAGGCTATTCGTGGTGCACAACAGCTGCCTAGTATAAGACATTTTGCTTGCTTGGATGAAGAAGTAGTCAGTGAACTTAAAGCAAAAATGATCAGTATTGCCATAAAGATATCTTTGAATATAATTAAGTCGCGTGGCGCTGATACGTGTGGGGAGATGGGTAACATTTTGTCCCCCCTTTTCCAGAGGAAGATAAAGTGTTTTAGCAGCAACCCAATGGCGACCTTGCCAAAAGAAGTCAAGTAACGACCTTTGTATATTCAAAACAACATCAGTGGGTGGCACTAGGCTAGTAAAGCGGTATAGTAGTTGGGATGACATAATGTTGTTAATTACCATAGAGCGCCCCCTATAGGACATACTGTGAACAAAGTGGTTCCAGAATTCAATTTTTCTATTTATCTTTGAAACCAACTCAGTCCAGTTCTGTTTGGTATACATTTTATCATTCCCGAGAAAAACGCCCAACAATTTTAACCCGGTGTTGTTCCACTTAATATTGAGAGGAGAAAACGTGTTGTTGCGCCAGCTACCAACCCATAAACCTTCCGACTTTTCGAGGTTGATTTTCGCATTTGACGCGCGTTCATAAATACGCAACCATGCAGCAAGTGATGCGAATTCTTGTTTATGTGTGATAAAAAATTCTATATCATCAGCATAAGCTGTAAGTTTACAGTGTTCATTATTGAGATGCGGTATTGTTAAACCTTTAATATTTCCATCATTTCTGATTTTATGGAGCAGTGGCTCAATGGCAATAACATAAAGGGCTGTGGACAATGAGCAACCTTGCCTAATACCACGTGACAGCATGACGGGAGGGGTGAGAGCACTATTTATACGGATAAGGGACTGAGCATTTGAATATATAAGATGAATGTAAGAAATAAACTTGTCACCAAACCCAAAAGCATGAAGTGTGTTGAATAGATAAGCGTGATTTACTCTGTCAAATGCTTTTTCTTGATCTAGAGCCACGATGCCGAGGGGAGAGTTAGTCATATTAGCACAGTCAATGCTGTCACGTAATAGACTGATGTTGTCATGGATATGCCTGTTTGGAATACTACAAGTTTGATCTGGGTGAATTATGGAACCAATGATCCCGCGCAGACGTATTGCTAGTGTTTTAGTGAAGATCTTATAATCACTGCAAAGAAGACTCACAGGTCGCCAGTGTTTTAGTTGTGTAATATCACCTTTCTTTGGGAGTAGGGTAACAACTGCTCTAGAGCAAGAAAGTGGAAACACATTTTCTTCAGTGGCTTTACTGAACACGTCACAGAGGTATGTATGTAATGATCTTAATTGTGTTGGTGGTCCATACATTGGCTATATGATTATTGTAAGGATGTAATGGTCATAATTGTGTTGGTAGTCCATATATTGGCTACATGATTATTGTATGGATGCAGTGGTCATAATTGTGTTGGTGGTCCATACATTGGCTATATGATTATTGTATGGATGTAATGGTCTTAATTGTGTTGGTAGTCCATACATTGGCTATATGATTATTGTATGGATGTAATGGTCATAATTGTGTTGGTAGTCCATGTATTGGCTATATGATTGTTGTATGGATGTAATGACCATAATTGTGTTGGTAGTCCATATATTGGCTATATGATTATTGTATGGATGTAATGATCTTAATTGTGTTGGTGGTCCATACATTGGCTATATGATTATTGTAAGGATGTAATGGTCATAATTGTGTTGGTAGTCCATACATTGGCTATATGATTATTGTATGGATGTAATGATCTTAATTGTGTTGGTGGTCCATACATTGGCTATATGATTATTGTATGGATATAATGGTCATAATTGTGTTGGTAGTCCATATATTGGTTATATGATTATTGTATGGATGTATTGGTCATAATTGTGTTGGTAGTCCACATATTGGCTATATGATTATTGCATAGATGTAATGGTCATAATTGTGTTGGTAGTCCATATATTGGCTATATGATTATTGTATGGATATAATGGTCTTAATTGTGTTGGTAGTCCATATATTGGCTATATGATTATTGCATGAATGTAATGGTCATAATTGTGTTGGTAGTCCATATATTGGCTACATGATTATTGTATGGATGCAGTGGTCATAATTGTGTTGGTGGTCCATACATTGGCTATATGATTATTGTATGGATGTAATGGTCATAATTGTGTCGGTGGTCCATACATTGGCTATATGATTATTGTATGGATGTAATGGTCTTAATTGTGTTGGTAGTCCATACATTGTCTATATGATTATTGTATGGATGTAATGATCTTAATTGTGTTTGTGGTCCATACATTGGCTATATGATTATTGTATGGATGTAATGATCTTAATTGTGTTGGTGGTCCATACATTGGCTATATGATTATTGTATGGATGTAATGGTCATAATTGTGTCGGTAGTCCATATATTGGTTATATGATTATTGTATGGATGTATTGGTCATAATTGTGTTGGTAGTCCACATATTGGCTATATGATTATTGCATAGATGTAATGGTCATAATTGTGTTGGTAGTCCATATATTGGCTATATGATTATTGTATGGATATAATGGTCTTAATTGTGTTGGTAGTCCATATATTGGCTATATGATTATTGCATGGATGTAATGGTCATAATTGTGTTGGTAGTCCATATATTGGCTACATGATTATTGTATGGATGCAGTGGTCATAATTGTGTTGGTGGTCCATACATTGGCTATATGATTATTGTATGGATGTAATGGTCATAATTGTGTTGGTGGTCCATACATTGGCTATATGATTATTGTATGGATGTAATGGTCTTAATTGTGTTGGTAGTCCATACATTGGCTATATGATTATTGTATGGATGTATAGGTCTTAATTGTATTGGTAGTCCATACATTGGCTATATGATTATTGTATGGATGTAATGGTCATAATTGTGTTGGTGGTCCATACATTGTCTATATGATTATTGTATGGATGTAATGGTCTTAATTGTGTTGGTAGTCCATACATTGGCTATATGATTATTGTATGGATGTAATGGTCATAATTGTGATGGTAGTCCATATATTGGCTATATGATTATTGTATGGATGTATAGGTCTTAATTGTATTGGTAGTCCATATATTGGCTATATGATTATTGCATGGATGCAATGGTCATAATTGTGTTGGTAGTCCATATATTGGCTACATGATTATTGTATGGATGCAGTGGTCATAATTGTGTTGGTGGTCCATACATTGGCTATATGATTATTGTATGGATGTAATGGTCTTAATTGTGTTGGTAGTCCATACATTGGCTATATGATTATTGTATGGATATAATGGTCTTAATTGTGTTGGTAGTCCATATATTGGCTATATGATTATTGTATGCATGTAATGGTCATAATTGTGTTGGTAGTCCATACATTGGCTACATGATTATTGTATGGATGTAATGGTCATAATTGTGTTGGTGGTCCATACATTGGCTATATGATTATTGTATGGATGTAATGGTCATAATTGTTTTGGTAGTCCATATATTGGCTATATGATTATTGTATGGATGTAATGGTCATAATTGTTTTGGTAGTCCATATATTGGCTATATGATTATTGTATGGATGTATTGGTCTTAATTGTGCTGGTAGTCCATATATTGGCTATATGATTATTGTATGGATGTAATGGTCATAATTGTTTTGGTAGTCCATACATTGGCTATATGATTATTGTATGGATGTATTGGTCTTAATTGTGCTGGTAGTCCATATATTGGCTACATGATTATTGTATGGATGCAGTGGTCTTAATTGTGTTGGTAGTCCATACATTGGCTATATGATTATTGTATGGATGCAGTGGTCTTAATTGTGATGGTAGTCCATTTATTGTCTATATGATTATTGTATGGATGTAATGGTCATAATTGTGTTGGTAGTCCATATATTGGCTATATGATTATTGTATGGATACAGTGGTCTTAATTGTGATGGTCGTCCATTTATTGTCTATATGATTATTGTATGGATGTAATGGTCATAATTATGTTGATAGTCCATATATTGGCTGTATGATTATTGTATGGATGTAATGGTCATAATTGTGTTGGTAGTCCATATATTGGCTACATGATTATTGTATGGATGTAATGGTCATAATTGTGTTGGCGGTCCATACATTGGCTATATGATTATTGTATGGATGTAATGGCCATAATTGTGTTGGTGGTCCATACATTGGCTATATGATTATTGTATGGATGTAATGGTCATAATTGTGTTGGTGGTCCATACATTGGCTATATGATTATTGTATGGATGTAATGGTCATAATTGTGTTGGTGGTCCATACATTGGCTATATGATTATTGTATGGATGTAATGGTCATAATTGTGTTGGTAGTCCATATATTGGCTATATGATTATTGTATGGATGTAATGGTCATAATTGTGTTGGTAGTCCATATATTGGCTATATGATTATTGTATGGATGTAATGGTCATAATTGTGTTGGTAGTCCATACATTGGCTATATGATTATTGTATGCATGTAATGGTCATAATTGTGTTGGTAGCCCATATATTGTCTATATGATTATTGTATGGATGTAATGGTCATAATTGTGTTGGTAGTCCACATATTGGCTGTATGATTATTTTATAGAGTTGACGTATATGTCGTATATCAACATACTGGGAATAGCTGTTGTACATATAATATAATAACTAACATGTAATTTCGATGATATTGTAACTGTATAGATTTCAAACATAACCATACACAAACAAAACTTTACCATTATAACATTATTATTTTATTTCTATGCATTTAGAATATTACAGATTGAGGAGCTTTGATCTTAAATTCACAGTGAATTCTAATGTACATTAGTTTGCAGGATATTACTATAGTTTATCCAGGGTATGTCCAAAACAATTCTTCTGAACGTGATATGTGTATTAAATGAGCATTATTAACAGTAAAGAGAAGGAAACTTATAACACCCAAGATAAATTGATAATTTGTTGATAGTCACCGTCGCTTACTTATCTGGATGGGTCGTATGACCTGGTAAGCCGTCGCTAGAAAAACAAAATAATAATAATAATAATAATAATAATAATAATAATAATAATAATAATAATAATAATAATAATAATAATATAAACACTTCTCACGTTTTCCATGTCGCTGCAAAATCGTCTGGTTGATTTTCATACTTAATATCGTCTGAACCATACATGTCATCGTCTTGTTCACCATTATAAATACCACATATTCCTTCCATGTGACCTCTTAGGACACTGTGCCCTGCTATATGCAGCCTTAAAGCTCTGTCCCAGAATTTCATTTGGATTTTCTGACAATTTGGAAAGATGTAGCTAAACTCATCTAATCCACTTTGGTCACCACCAGGCTGTAAACAAAAGTGAAGATTATTATTCGATATAACGCTGTTATGTGACGTCAGCTACAGATGATGTTGTAAGAATTGAATACATGATGACGTCACGAAGAGAGTTATCCGGTTTCAATAACTTTTTTTCTCACGTGTCACAGTCCACTCAAAAACTCGTATTAAACCACAGCATTACCGATTCTGGCTATATCTTGCCCCTTATTTATAGTATCGGTTCCCCTTTAAGGATTACTAGTACTCACAACATTGGTGGTATCTATTGTCCCGTCATTTCGTCTAGTAAGCGTGATAGTCTCAGTTCCGTCTATGAGGAAGATTTTATGGAATATATGCCTTCTCTTATTATGGTGCTGTACGAGCTCAAATTCAATTTTAATCTGGTCGCATGGAGTATCAAACCCATAAACACGGGTTGCTAGGTATCTCTCTGGCTCTCCAATGAATTTGAATTTAACCTGATCAAAAGTACTAACATGAGGATCTCCGTGAATTTTGCATTCACCACATTGATGACCTGTAATAACAAATCACCAGAAATCATCAGAAAGTTAGTCTAAGTCCCATAAATGTACATATCAACAAAACCCTAAGTTGTGTTTACCCACAATATACCGACTACAGATACACATATTTGATTATGTAGTTACATTTATCCCATGTATCATGGAAGTCGCAATGTTTTGATTTAGATAAAGGTTACATGGATTACACAAGTTACAGTTTGTCTTGTATTGCTCTGTTTCCATGGGCGCATTTACATTTGGTGTTGCGTGGCGTTTTTAAATATGAATTAAATTCGCTCAAGATAAATTAGTTTTCGCTACATTAAATCCACTTGAATCATTGTTTTTTCTACCAAGTTCGTGAAGTAAAAACCTATTGAAAATACTCAAAACATCAAAAAAGTAAAATTAAAGTGAAATATAGCCACATAAAGATGACCAAATCTTACCGAAATATTGTTTTAGACACAATTACATGGTCAAAGTGGCCATACACAAGGGTAAAGTTACATGTAATGCGATTTGAAAACCAATTTCACTAATAATCGCTATTTGTGCTATTTCTTTGAAATCAGTCATGTGATTAGGACCATAAAAGTGTAATGACATATAAAATCATCAATGCGATGCCGTCAGAGAAAGGCCTCTCAAGATGCCGACACATTTTACATTTCGCCCAGTGCCCTCAGTAAGTTGTCTTCTTTATCGTAATCCCTCAGGTTTGCTTGAGAAAACTGGTTTTCAATAAATTGCGCCCTCTGGAGATCTGGACGCAACCACGCGGTCATCTGCTAGTATTTTTACTTGCAAGATTCAATGTACAATGCCAGTATACGCGTATATGCAATGCTTTCAGTATCCACATCTCGCATTTCGGTGATGGCCGTTAAATAAACTGTTTAACGATAGTTCATCCCTGTGTTTGGATAATAATTTAAGCCATTTTGCGATAACACCGGTAAATACCTTTGACGAATAGATTTATGACGAAAACAGCGTTCTATGCTCAAACCTGTTGATCTGAGTTTGTGTGGTGGTCCGTGCGCCCGCATCTGTATCAAACACGTCTGGACCGATGACACATACATCAAACATACATATTATGATACATAAGCACGTGCACTCGTTCAGCGACCAAATTCAGATGGCAGTCATCAAAATCAAGCAACTGTGTCATTTTGGAATCGGGTCATTCAATATTGATGCATATATGGTGCTGTACACAATTTGGTATTATTTTCGTTTCTGACAAGATAGGACGGAATGGCATGGAAATGATACATGCTACCAAGAACTTTATATATAGTACAATGTATAGATAAAACATGAATATACGACGTTTTTTATGAAAGCTGTGGTTATGGTTATATTGTTGTACTTCCGGATACTTTTACTGGGAAGATTGTTTTGAAGGTTTTTTCTTAGATTTGTTTTACTGTTTTTGGCTGCAAGCTGTCTAACTGCAGGAATCATAGAGATATTTGATTTCCATTTTCTACTCATTCATTTATTCTAATTTATGTGTTATTATTTACCATATTACAGTGTTGGTTGATGTTTTATTATGATACGTTACGTTTGTACTTCATATTACCCGCCATCAACATATAAAACGTGCTTGATTAATACAACAGCAATCCGTTTCCATCCACCCAACACAAATATAACTCAGTAACAGTGTTGTTTTGAAAGTTCGTATTGCACGCATCAAACCGGAAGAACAACATTAACAACAAAAATAATTATTATTTTATTATTACTTACCTGGAGTTATATCTTTCCAGTAACTAAGGTTGTCACCTTGAACAAAATAAAAAATGAGCGTAAGTTTATAGAACCTTTCGTGTATATATCTCCGGGTATGTAGTTCTTGTTGTCTTCAGAAATGTAACCTGTCTTACTTTGTAAGATACCGCAGTTATATGCATGACTTTACTACATCTACAATCTAATCTAACTTACATGTCGTAAACAGTGAATAGAGTACATAATAAATAAGGTAAGCAAAAGATCATATTTGTAAATATTTATTCACAGTGCAAACAGCAGAGTAAAACAAACATAAATATTTAGTTCAGATTTTTACTTACATTCTACTAAATATTCATGGTCCCTGGCTTTTCGGTTGAGGGAAGTTTCTTCCTCCTGTAAGGAAATATAGGAATATACAAGCGTTAGTTGGCACTGCATGGGAAATTTAGTTATCAGTCAGTAAGAAACTAAGTCCTTTCTTCGACGGACAATGTTCACATTTTAATAAACAGAATAAGAGCGGCCATACATGTACTACAATGATCTGTCATCTCTGTTAATGTGTGTATTTAAGGTAATCTATGTAGCATTAAGATTTGTAAAAGTATCACTAAACAATGTAAGAAAAACATTATACAACAAAATTGTACCAATGAGAAAACGTCTAAAAATATATTTCATAATCCGTGGTAGAAAGATGCTAAGAAGTGATATCCGGTATCCGAAAAAAATTGAAAAAATAAAATAAATGTGACAACGTCTAGTGATTTTACTCACCATGGTTGCAGCATAGCTAGCGCCCAAAACACAGAGTACGGTGATAAGGGTTTGGTAATGCATCATGAGTTCTTTGTCTTGTCAACAATGAAGCCGAAGTCACACTGAGTAGTGTTGGTTTGGCCTGTTGATAATAAACATTTCGACTATTCCATTGTTGTAAAGGGGGTGCAAACCTATTTATTCGACTAAGTGGGTGATTAGTAACTGGCACGCACGTGCCACGTGCCACATAGTAACTATGGTATAGATTAATTTGTGGTTGTCAGTGATTAATTTAGACATGGAGTTCACTTAGGGGTTGACTAAAATATAGAAAATGCAAGGCATGAGATGACCAAACGTGTCAAATCACATTGTGTTAATAATAAAATCCAAGTTTGTGCACATATTTACTTTGAAAGTTACGTTTCTCTTCGATTATTTTGCTTCTCAGTATAATACTCAAAGCAATTCGTCAAGGTTGACCCGTGTATGTTCATCCAAATCTGCTTTCACCACAATGCAAAGTGTGATGCCATACACAACGACATTACATAGTGTGCAATCCATTACATTACATAGTGTGCAATCCATTACATTACATAGTGTGCAATCCATTACATTACATAGTGTGCAATCCATTACATTACATAGTGTGCAATCCATTACATTTGTCATAATCTTACAACTTGGTTTTATGTTGTATTCGGTCGTTACTT
>NC_140651.1:33727538-33946877 GCF_978046115.1 Saccoglossus kowalevskii
TCTATCTATCTATCTATCTATCCATCCATCCATCAATCCATTCATCCATAAATCTATCTATCTATCCAACCATCAATCCATTCATTCATCCATAAATATATCTATCCATCCATCAATCCATTCATTCATCCATAAATCTATCTATCCGTCCACCAATCCATCCATTCATCCATAAATATATCTATCCATCCATCAATCCATTCATTCGTCCATAAATCTATCTATCTATCTATCCGTCCATCCATGAACCCCTCCATCCATCCATCCATCAATCAATCCATTCATTCATTCATTCATTCATTCATTCATAAATCTATCTATTCGTCCATCCATCAACCCCTCCATCCATCCACCAATCCATCCATCCATCCATCCATCCATCAATCCATGCATTCATCCATAAATATATCTATCCATCCACCAACCCATTCATCCATAAATCTATCTATCCATCCATCCACCAATCCATTCATTCATTCATTCATTCATTCATTCATCCATAAATATGTCTATCCGTCCATCCATCAACCCATCCATCCATCAATCCATTCATTCATCCATGAATCTGTCTATCAATCCATCCATCAACCCCTCCATTCATTCATTCATCCATCCATCCATCCATCAATCCATCCATTCATCCATAAATCTATCTATCCATCCATTCATCAACCCATCCATCCACCAATCCATTCATTCATTCATTCATTCATTCATTCATTCATTCATTCATTTCTGGTTTTTATTCCTCGAGTATATAATAAAACAAATATAACATTGACTAATTACAATGTCAAAATCTCAAATTCCGATTACAGTATTAAACATGTATCAATGTTCACTTATAAAATATTACGAGTGTATGTCACAATGCAAGTCAATCCATACATGTGACGATATAATACATACGAATTATAAAACTATTGGTTGCATTATATTCAATAAAAAGCTTATTTGTAAAATAACAATAATATAGAAACGTTACGATAAATACGAGTATGATGTAACGATATTATTAACAGCAGATTGTCTCTTGTTTTCTCAGCCAGTATCCAGTACATCTGGGAAGCGTAGTATCTCTCCATCCAATATTGCCACAGCACCATTCATGCACCATTGGAATTCAAAGACATATAGTGACTTAGTAAGCATGTGGTAATCGTATTCTCTCTTAATTCTGTGTTTTAGGCGAGTAGTGAAACATTTTGCTGCACAGACATCCGAATCATCGTTAATTTTCTTGTATCTTGTAATGTGAATTGCAGTTTTCACCGAGACACAAAGGTAACATAGAATACGGTGCGTTTGTGTTATTGCTTGACGTCTTGGCGGACCCAGAACGTAGTAAGAGATTGGTACACTGTCTACATTGAGTAATGTACAAATAACAGATTTGAAAATGACAAAGAGTCGATTTAGTCGGCTACATTCAAGAAAAATATGTAGCAAATCATCCTTTTCTTCACAGAAACGACAAGTGCTGGTTCCTTGGATACGGGCATTTTGCAAAAAGCTACCAGTGAGATAGGCGCCATGAAGTAATCGCCACTGTAAGTCGCCATCTTTTTTTGTTATTGGTTTCAAGTAACAGTCGCGAAAAAGAGGCTGATGTTCTTTTTCCAACGAGAGAATATCTGTCCATACGTTGTAAAAATATTTAATGTGCTTTGAAAAATAAAGTTTAGAAATAAGAAATTTATAAATAACTCCTTTTTGCAATTTATAAAGTGGACAATTTAAAAGTATGTCATTGTCTTCATCCTCGTACAATAATTCGAGTGAATAATTCGAGTTGGTGACTTGTGTAGTGTTGTCACTGCAATTTTCAATAATTTCTTTAAATTGACGTGGGATAGCTCTGTGCACCACATCAAGTGCAACATTGAAAAGCCTTCTAGAACATATCTGCACTTTGTTATACAAGATGTCACGTCCCAGCAACGCAGTCCCAGTGACAAGATCTCCAATTGTCGCATCACGAAAATGTGTGAGGGTGAGTGGCACACCATGCAAAGGGTGCGGAATCAGACTGTTGTACAAGAGCGGTTCCCGACAAACAGAGTAATAGGTGGTCGGTTGCCCTTTTCTAATATTTGAGATGGAGGACCAAACTTTTATAAGCTCATTATTAAAACGTTTAAGAAAGTAACTGGTGAAATAAAAACTAGGATGCTTCAAATTAGAGTAAAAATAACGTTGAATGTATTGCAAACGAAAGGAGGCAATTCTTGATGGTAAATGAACTAAGCCTTGACCACCCTGTGAAGGCGGTAGATAAATAGACTCTGCAGGGAGCCAATGGCGACCCTGCCAAAAGAAATCAACAAAGAGTTTCTGAATATGATTAATTAGAGTACTGGGAGGACATAAACAAACTAGCCTATGTAGCAATTTGGACACTATCAACTGATTAACAACCAATGTCCGTCCCCTGTAAGAAATAGAGGGCGCATACCTAGTCCACGATTCAAGTTTGGACTCTGTTTTGTCACTGACATCAGTCCAATTTTTATCAAGCCACATAGATGTATTCCCAAGAAATGTACCAAGAACTTTAAGACCCACGTTGTTCCAGTTGATATTCAAGGGCATATCAGTTCTTGTTTTCCATTGTCCCATCCATAATCCCTGGGACTTTGCGTAGTTGATCCGTGAATTGCTGGCTTGTTCATATATGGTCAACCATTCTTGCAATCTATAGAAATCGGTGTTATTTGTTAAAATTGTTAAAAAGAAACTGACGTCATCAGCATACGCAGTGAGATGGGTTTTTTCCCTTGTTGAATCACATACTTGAATGCCCTGCATACCACTCTCAGTTCGTACTTTGTGTAGCAACGGCTCAATACAAATAGAATACAGATGACCAGAGAGTGAACAGCCTTGACGTATGCCGCGGGCAAATTGCAGAGGGGCAGTAAGATTGCTGTTCACTCGAACAAGGAATTGGGTTCCTGAGTACAAAAGTTTGATATATTTAGTGAAATTATCACCAAATCCAAATGCTTTGAGAGTGTTAATGAGATAATCGTGGTGTACACGGTCAAACGCTTTTTCTTGATCTAAAGATACGATACCAAGAGCTGTGTTGCATACGTGATGACGTCACGTACCAAGTTAATGTTGTCAAATATCTGACGACCAGGTATACAGTAACTCTGATCAATGTGAATTATGTTACTGAGCACTGCCTTGAGTCTGAAGGACAGAGCCTTGGTCAATATCTTATAATCAGAGCATAATAGACTGACTGGACGCCAATTCTTTAACAAATTATTATTTCCATTTTTAGGTAGCAGAGTGATGATAGCTCGTCTGCATGAAAGCGGGAGCTCTCCATCCTTGATCGAGGCTAGAAAGACTTCATGTAGGTCAGAACCCAAGGTTGGCCAAAAATGTTTGTAAAATTCGCCAGGAAGGCCATCGATACCTGGAGATGTACCTGAAGAAATTGATTTTACAGACGCAGTAAGCTCGCGATGAGTAAGGAAACAAGAAACAGAACAAGTGCATAGAGAAAAACATAGGCGCAACTATTTGATTTATTACTAACTTTATTCATTATTAGTGGTTAGTAGTTTAATTCAACTTAGGTAGTTTACTACCAGCAGTAGTGCAAATACCTCGTTTTGCGTCTAATAATTTATCGCTACGTTTGTTCGTAATTCTGGGCATTCTAGAGATGCCGATACTTGACGCGATTCTACAAGTCAAACGCCTTATGCGAATGTTTTCCTTCGGAGGGAAGTCGTTATTTTTCCGGAAATGACTTAGAGAGCGTACAGTCCGGACAAAAACTATTGGCTAGAGCGATCAAATGTTTAGAATTATAAGAGTCATCCACGAATTTTTGTATTTTATCATGCGCCAGAAGAGACTTTGATGTTTCGCTTGAATCTTCGTCCTGTAGTAGGCTAGACATATCCGAAAAGTCCGATGCGACTGACTCCAGATCCTCCATATCATCAAATGGAAAAGTGGGATGTTGATGCTTTGAATCAAACGGATCGATGAACGAAGCATCGACGGAAGAAGAGGATGCCCCGGGAGGCGTAGTTGTTGAGGGATGGGCTCGTACCATCTCCTCATCGTTATTTGGTGAACGATCTGTTATTGTAGTTATTTCAGTGCTGACAATCTCATTAACATTACAAAGACCTGTCCGCGTGGCATAAAGTTGAATAGCATCTGTGCTGGGTTCAATCGAAGTTGAGTCGTCATCACACACGCCAGTCACATCAGTTTCCATATTATTTTATCAACATTATCAGTTATTAAAGTACTATCTGTTTCAACATCATTTTCAGTTGCGTTTTCAGTAGTCTCAGTTATTGTGTCATTAACGGCAGTGCAAGTCATAATGTCGGTTGTAGGGGTATGTGTAGATGTGTCAAGTGTGTTCTGTACTTGAGCCGTATCAACGTTTTCGCGGCTATTACGCTGTATATGCCCCTTTTTATGACACTTATGGTACACGATTTCGTCCGTCGACAGGTAAATCCGGACGGTGCGCTAATCGTGTATGATATTAATAACCCCGTCAAGCGAATTTTCATCACATATCATGTACACCTGTCGACGGATCGATTTGACATGCCTTAATTCAGGATTTCTGCAGCCCAAAGGAACGTAGCGAATACTCGAAACTACTCGGCCATAATTAGATAGTTCCCTTTCCAATAAAGAGTTCGGAACGTAAGGTAGTACACCGGAAAGTATAACTTTCGTAGAAGGTTTAACTAAAGGTTCAACAAAAATAAATGACGACCCAATAAAAAGACCCTCAGCGCAAACCAGTTCGACTGAGGTAACACAATAAACAAAAACAATAACACTACTGTTGACACGGGAGGCAGCTACAATACTCTTTGCCCCAACAATAGAGGATATTGCCTGTACATAGGCCTCAATTCGTACACCGTCAACAGATTCGCACTTAATACCGTGCTTGCGAGTAAGACCCGAAAACGGGTTACCACCTCGTGGGTTTGCCATGAGAGCGGCCATCTTGGCAGGCTCACCGGCAAGACTCCAGACAACGAAAAATAAAATCAACCAAAAACACGGCAGACTTATGGCTAAACTGAATAGAAAAGTAATGACCGTATGCACAAAGTATTAATGAAACAACGTAGATAAGCAAAAAGGTAAACTTAACTCTCAAAGAGGTGAATTTACAGCTATTTTGAGAAGCTCAGTGCAGCGATGTGTGAAGCTAATTAGCATTCATTCATTCATCCATAAATGTATCTATCCATTTAATCATCAACTCCTCCATCCATCCATCCATCCACCCACCAATTCATTCATTCATTCATCCATAAATATGTCTATCCGTCCATCCATCAACCCCTCCATCCATCCATCCATCCATCCATCCACTAATCCATTCATTCATTCATAAATCTATCTACCCGTACATCCATCAAACCATACATCCATCCATCCATCCATCCATCCATCCATCCATCCATCCATTCATTCATTCATCCATCCATCCATCCATCCATCCATCCATCCATCCATCCATCCATCAATCAATCCATCAACCCTTCCATCCATCCATCCATCCATCCATCCACCAATCCATTCATTCATCCATAAATCTATCTATCCATCCGTCCATGAACCCCTCCATCCATCCATCCATCCATCCATCCATCCATCCACCAATCCATCCATCCACCAATCCATTCATTCATCCATAAATCTAACTATCCGTCCATCCATCAACCCATCCATTCATTCATCCATACATCTATCTATCCATCCATTCATCAACCCATCCATCCATCCACCAATCCATCCATCCACAAATTCATTCATTCATTCATGAATCTATCTATCTATCCATCCATCCATCAACCCCTCCATCCATCCATCCACCAATCCATTCATTCATTCATCCATAAATCTATCTATCCATCCATTCATCAACACCTCCATCCATCCACCAATCCATTTATTCATTCATCCATAAATCTATCTATCTATCCATCCATCCATCCACCAATCCATCCATCTACCAATCCATTCATCCATCCATAAAACTATCTATCCGTCCATCCATCAACCCATCCATCCATCAATCCATTCATTCATCCATCAACCCATCCATCCATCCATCCATCCATCAAATCTATCTATCTATCCATCCATCCATCCACCAATCCATCCATCCATCTACCAATCCATTCATCCATCCATAAATCTATCTATCCGTCCATCCATCAACCCATCCATCCATCAATCCATTCATTCATCCATCAACCCATCCATCCATCCATCCATCCATCCATCAATCCGTCCATTCATTCATCAACCCATTCATCCATCCATCCATCCATCCATCAATCAATCCGTCCATTCATTCATCAACCCATCCATCCATCGATCCATCAATCCATCCATTCATCCAGAAATCTATCTATCCATCCATTCATCAACCTATCCATCCATCCATCAATCCATTCATTCATTCATTCATCCATAAATCTATATATCCATCCATTCATCAACACCTCCATCCATCCACCAATCCATTCATTCATTCATTCATCCATAAATCTATCTATCTATCCATCCATCCATCCACCAATCCATCCATCTACCAATCCATTCATCCATCCATAAATCTATCTATCCGTCCATCCATCAACCCATCCATCCATCCATCCATCCATCAATCCGTCCATTCATTCATCAACCCATTCATCCACCCATCCATCCATCCATCAATCCGTCCATTCATTCATCAACCCATCCATCCATTGATCCATCAATCCATCCATTCATCCAGAAATCTATATTTCCATCCATCCATCAACCCCTCCTTCCATCCATCCACCAATCCATCCATTCATTCATCCATAAATCCATCCATCCGTCTATCCATCAACCCACCCATCCATCCATCCATCCATCCACCAATCCATCCATTCATCCATAAATCGATCTATCTATCCATCCATAAACCTTTCCATCCATCCATCCACCAATCCATTCATTCACCCATAAATCTATTTATCCGTCCATCCATCAATCAATCCATCAACCCTTCCATCCATTCATCCATCCATAAATCTATCTATCCATCCATTCATCAACCCATCCATCCATCCATCCATCCATAAATCCATTCATTCATACATAAATCTATATATCCGTCCATCCATCAACCCATCCATTCATTCATCCATAAATCTATCTATCCATTAATTCATCAACCCATCCATCCATCCATCCACCAATCCATCCATCCACAAATTCATTCATTCATTCATGAATCTATCTATCCATCCATCCATCAACCCCTCCATCCATCCATCCACCAATCCATTCATTCATTCATCCATAAATCTATCTATCCATCCATTCATCAACCCATCCATCCATCCATCAATCCATTCATTCATTCATCCATAAATCTATCTATCCATCCATTCATCAACACCTCCATCCATCCACCAATCCATTCATTCATTCATCCATAAATCTATCTATCTATCCATCCATCCATCCACCAATCCATCCATTCACCAATCCATTCATCCATCCACAAATCTATCTATCCGTCCATCCATCAACCCATCCATCCATCAATCCATTCGTTCATCCATCAACCCATCCATCCATCCATCCATCCATCCATCCATCAATCCGTCCATTCATTCATCAACCCATTCATCCATCCATCCACCAATCATTCATTCATCCATAAATATATCTATCTGTCCATCCATCAACCCATCCATCCAACGATCCATCAATCCATCCATTCACCCAGAAATCTATCTTTCCATCCATCCATCAACCCCTCCTTCCATCCATCCACCAATCCATCCATTCATTCATCCATAAATCCATCCATCCGTCTATCCATCAACCCATCCATCCATCCACCCATCCACCAATCCATCCATTCATCCATAAATCTATCTATCTATCCATCCATAAACCCTTCCATCCATCCATCCACCAATCCATTCATTCACCCATAAATCTATTTATCCGTCCATCCATTAATCAATCCATCAACCCTTCCATCCATCCATCCATCCATCCATCCATCCATCCATCCATCCATTCATCCATCCATAAATCTATCTATCCATCCATTCATCAACCCATCCATCCATCCATAAATCCATAAATCCATTCATTCATCCTTAAATATATATATCCATCCATTCATCAACCCATCCATCTTCCAATCCATCCATCCACCAATTCATTCATTCATTCATTCATCCATAAATCTATCTATCCGTCCATCCATTAACCCCTCCATCCATCCACCAATCCATTCATTCATCCATAAATATATCTATCCGTCAATCCATCAACCCATCCATTTATTCATCCATAAATCTATCTATCCATCCATTCATCAACCCATCCATCCATCCATCCACCAATCCATCCATCCACCAATTCATTCATTCATAAATCTATCTATCCATCCATCCATCAACCCCTCCATCCATCCATCCATCCATCCACCAATCCATTCATTCATTCATCCATCCATAAATCTATCTATCCATCCATTCATCAACCCATCCATCCATCCATCCATCCATCCATCAAACCATTTATTCATCCATAAATCTATCTATCCATCCATTCATCAACCCATCCATCCATCCATCAATCCATTCATTCATCCATAAATCTATCTATCCATCCATTCATCAACACCTCCATCCATCCACCAATCCATTCATTCATTCATTCATCCATAAATCTATCTATCTATCCATCCATCCATCCACCAATCCATTCATCCATCCATAAATCTATCTATCCGTCCATCCATCAACCCATTCATCCATCCATCCATCCAGCAATCATTCATTCTTCCATAAATCCATCCAGCCGTCTATCCATCAACCCATCCATCCATCCATCCATACATACATACATACATCCACCAATCCATCCATTCATCCATAAATCTGTCTATTCATCCATCCATAAACCCTTCCATCCATCCATCCATCCACCAATCCATTCATTCATCCACAAATCTATCTATCCGTCCATCCATCAACCCATCCATCCATCCATCCATCCATCCATCCATCCATCCATCCATCCATCCATCCATCCATCCATCCAACCATCCATCCATTTATCCAGAAATCTATCTATCCATCCATCCATCAACCACTCCTCCCATCCATCCACCAATCCATTCATTCATTCATTCATCCATAAATCCATCCATCCGTCTATCCATCAACCTATCCATCCATCCATCCACCAATCCATCCATTCATCCATAAATCTATATATCCGTCCGTCCATGAACCCCTCCATCCATCCATCAATCCAACCATTCATCCATAAATCTATCTTTCTGTCCATCCATCAACCCATCCATCCATTTATCCACTAATCCATTCATTCATCCATAAATTTATCTATCCGTCCGTTCATCAACCCATCCATCCATCCATCCATCCACCAATCCATCCAATCATTCATCCATAAATCTATCTATCCGTCCATCCATCAACCCCTCCATCCATCCATCCATCCACCAATCTACTCATTCATCCATAAATCTATCTATCCGTTCATCCATCAACCCCCCCATCCATCCATCCATCCATCCATCAATCAATCCATAAATTCATCTATCCGTCCATCCATCCATCCACCCACCAATCCATTCATTCATCCATAAATCTATATATCCGTCCATCCATCAACCCATCCATCCATCCATCCACCAATCCATCCATTCATCCGTAAATATATCTATCCGTCCATCCATCAACCCCTCCATCCATCCATCAATTCATTCATCCAAACTTCTATCTATCCGTCCATCCATCAACCCCTCCATCCATCCATCCATCCACCAATCTACTCATTCATCCATAAATCTATCTATCCGTTCATCCATCAACCCCTCCATCCATCCATCCATCCATCAATCCATAAATTCATCTATCCGTCCATCCATCCACCAATCCATCCATTCATCCATAAATATATCTATCCGTCCATCCATCAACCCCTCCATCCATCCATCCATTCATTCATCCAAACTTCTATCTATCCGTCCATTCATCAACCCATCCACCCATCCATCAATCCGTCCATTCATCAACCCATCCATCCATCCACCGATCCATTCATTCATTCATTCGTCCATAAATCTATCTATCCGTCCATCCATCAACCCATCCATCCATCCATCCACCAATCCAATCATTCATCTATCCATCCATCCACTCCCTAACATCCATACATCCATCCATCCATCGACCCCCAAACCATTCATATATCCATCCATTCATACATACCTACATGCAGTATTTTTAACCCACTTTATCATTGCAATACATGGCATATAAATAAAAGAATTATTTTTAGTGCAAGCCATCTATCCGACTTTCCACCCACCAATCTAACCATTCATTAATCTATCCATTCATCTATTCATTCATCTGAGCATTCTTTCATCTAACCATCAATCCATTCATTCACTCATCTATCCATCCATCTATCTATCTAACATCCATTCATCCATCTGTTCATCTATCCATCCATCCACTCATCCATCTATCTATCCATCCGATTAACCATTCATCCATCAAACCATTATTCCATCCATTTAAATATTCATTAATTTATCTCACCATTCATTCATCCAACCACATATCCATCAAATCATTCATCTAACCATACATTCATCAAACCATTCATCTAACCATATATCCATCAAACCATTCATCTAACCATATATCCATCAAACCATTCATCTAACCATATATCCATCAAACCATTCATCTAACCATACATTCATCAAACCATTCATCTAACCATATATCCATCAAACCATTCATCCAACCATACATTCATCAAACCATTCATCTAACTATACATTCATCAAACCATTCATCTAACCATATATCCATCAAACCATTCATCCAACCATACATTCATCAAACCATTCATCTAACTATACATTCATCAAACCATTCATCGAACCATACATTCATCAAACCATTCATCTAACCATATATCCATCAACCCATTCATCTAACCATATATCCATCAAACCATTCATCTAACCATATATCCATCAAACCATTCATCTAACCATACATCCATCAAATCATTCATCTACCCATACATTCATCAAACTATTCATCTAACCATATATCCATCAAACCATTCATCTAACCATACATTCATCAAACTATTCATCTAACCATATATCCATCAAACCATTCATCTAACCACATATCCATCAAACCATTCATCTAACCACATATCCATCAAACCATTCATCTAACCATACATTCATCAAACCATTTATCTAACCATATATCCATCAATCCATTCATCTAAGCATATATCCATCAAACCATTCATCTAACCATACATTCATCAAACCATTCATCTAACCATATATCCATCAAACCATTCATCTAACCATATATCCATCAAACCATTCATCTAACCATACATTCATCAAACCATTCATCTAACCATATATCCATCAAACCATTCATCTAACCATACATTCATCAAACCATTCATCTAACCATACATTCATCAAACCATTCATCTAACCATACATTCATCAAACCATTCATCTAACCATACATTCATCAAACCATTCATCTAACCATACATTCATCAAACCATTCATCGAACCATACATTCATCAAACCATTCATCTAACCATACATTCATCAAACCATTCGTCTAACCATACATTCATCAAACCATTCATCTAACCATACATTCATCAAACCATTCGTCTAACCATACATTCATCAAACCATTCATCTAACCATACATTCATCAAACCATTCGTCTAACCATACATTCATCAAACCATTCATCTAACTATACATTCATCTACTCATCCATCTATCTGCTCATCTTTTAATTCAAACCAAACATTTTTCTATTTCACCATCCACCCTGCAACCATTCACCCATCCAATCAATCATCTTTCATTCATCCATCCATCCATTATCCATCCATCCATCCACTCATCCATTCATTCATCAAACCACTCATTAATCCATCCATCCATTCATCCATTTATCAAACCACTCATTAATCCATCCATCCATCCATCCATCCATCCATCCATTCATTCATTCATTCATTCATTCATTCATTCATTCATTCATTCATCAAACCACTCATTAATCCATCCATCCATCCGTCCATCCATCCATTCATCCATCTAACCATTCATTCATCCATCCATCGATACATCCATCCGTCCATCCATCCATCCATTCATCCGTCCATCCATCCATCCATCCATTCATCCGTTCATCCATCCATTCATCCATGTAACCATTCATTCATCCATTCATCCATCCATTTATCAAACCACTCATTAATCCATCCTTCTATCTAACCATCCATCCCTTCTTCCATCTAAACATTCATTCATCCATCTGTCCATCCATCCATGATCCAATCGTACACCCACCCGTATTTATTTATTTATTTATTTATTTATTTATTTATTTATTTATTTATTTATTTATTTATTTATTTATTTATTTATTTATTTATTTATTTATTTATTTATTTATTTATTTATTTATTTATTTATTTATTTATTTATTTATTTATTTGTTTATTCCATCGGTCAGTCCATCTATCCATCAATCCATACTTCAAACTATCTATCCATCCATCCATCCATTCATTTATCTAACCATTCATTCATTCATTCATTCATTCATTCATTCATTCATTCATTCATTCATTCATTCATTCATTCATCCATCCATAGATGGATAGATGGATGGAGGACAGGTTGATGCATGAAAAGATGGGGTGATGTTTGGAGTGAGGGGTAATATACACACAATCCGTGCACTTTTTGCAACGCCACAAAACAGATGGAAATGCCAACTCAACAATAACAAATAGTATTAACCAATTAATTAAATCATATTTTGTTTCTCGCATTCTTCCTTTCCATTTTTTTCAATTATAACTAAGACATGTGCGCAATGTGATAATACTAGAAAACTATGTTTTCAGTTTACACGATTGATTTCATTGTCGGATTAAAAGTAAAGCTGGTATCAGATGTCGCACCTTGGGATTATTAATACCATTGGTATGACAATGACCAGTCATGAATACATATAGGAGACATAAAAGACTAATCTACCAATAAATTACACATTTCAGATAGCATTCCAAGTACAATAAATGTAACAAGATAAACTGTAGGAAATATTCAAACAATTATTAATATGGAATATAATGGGTAGGTGGATTAATATAATAATACTAGAAAACTATTTTAAGGTTTACATGGTTGATTGCATTATAGGATTAAATAAGTGAAGGATTAGAAGTAAAGCTGATATCAGATGTAGCACCTTGGGATTATTATGGATAGATGGACGGATGGACTGATAGATAGATGGATGGATTGATAGATGGATGGATACAGTGGATTGATAGATAGATGGATAGATGGATGGATGGATGGGTAGAGGGATGGATAGATGGATGGATGGGTAGAGGGTTGGATGGATGTAAATTCAAATGTGATAAAAAGTAAAATTATGATTTGTTTTAATAGCAGCGTCACACACGTGATTCAAATTCGTTCTGACAGGTAATAATGTATATTTCTATATAATATCTATATTATGTCATTTCTCAAAAACGGACACTCATCACACTTCTCTCGCCGAAATACACCGGTAACAAACTTGTATAGTTTGCAATGCGTCAAGAAGTCAGAGCTTTACATATATCCATGGAACTTCACACGACAAATGCTTGCTTAAAAATAAAATAAAGTCATAATTAGTTATTATCATGTATATATTGTCAGTGCTCCCAACACTCACGTGTTATGTAAACAGATGCCAAACATTAGTATCGTTTATATATCATAAGTAGCAAAGCTATTAATGACAGGGCAAATGTGTTAAACTCGTCATTGTAACTTGTATTTAATTAATTGATTGTGAAGCACATACGGGTATATGTCAAATAATAACGTTTGGGCCAGTCACGTGACATGTTATGTTGGTTATCATTGGTTCACATGTTTGCCTGATAAAATAACTAGACTCACACAGCAAGATTCGATTTAGATCAATAGTGTACAGATATAATACGTGCTAGAGGTCTTTGCTTACGGTTAATAAAGACCAATGACTCATGGTGACAAAAATCGTTCGTAATTAATATTATCGCTCAACACCAGTGGGCACTTTTGCCTTCCTGAAATGCATCAACAACAATTCATTTTTTCGAAAAGAGATCGCTAAGCTAAGTAAAATATGCTGAATTGTTCTAGTTACAAACATGACCACGCCCATCTTCAAGAAACCTCACTCACTTTTGTAAAACCACACTCGATTATAACACGATGTTCAATTAACAGTTAACAGAACTTTGAGTTACGGACAATGTATATTTTTGTTTTTAGTTAACGTTCACATTTAGTAACTCGAAATTTAATAAACAGTTTAGTAATACTGCTGTTTGGTTCGTCGCTAGTATTCTGTCAGTCCACTAACTTTTATTTACAGTACGAATTTATTGGGAAAGTACTCCAAATAGTGCCCATTTACTTGTTTCTTTGTTTTAAATTATTTTTCAGAACTAGATTGTTCTCACTCAAGTGTGGAGCAAAACGTTTCATTCACCAATCACCTTGAACCTCGATCCCAAACAGGCTTTTATTCACCGTTAGCGCCCTCGTAGCCGTAAATAAACAAAAGATATAACGGATTCACCCATTGATAACGTTGTTCTCATTTATGACGTCACTCGTTGTTGACTATTTGTTTTCATTGTTGAACTTAGAGTATGATGGCATTCCAGGAGAATTGATAAAAAAAATGTCCCACTGAATTTACAGTTTTACTAGTTAAATTATTTTATAGGTTATATTCTGCTGGTTACTTTTCGAGTGATTGGGTATTGGGATTGATTGTATCGCTACACAAAAAGGGTGACATGGACGACGATAATAACTATAACTATGGGCGAATTATGTTATTGTCACTTCTTGGTAAAACATTTGCTTTTATTATATATACCAGAGTGAACAAATGGGTTGAAAAAAATTGTATTTTGTACAAAAATCAAGCTGGATTTCGCAAGTCGTATAGCACGCAACATAATATGTTTATATCACATACCATAATAAATACATATTTTACTCTTAAGAGCAGAATTTATTGTGTGTCGATTTTGAAAAAGCGTTCGTTCGACCATATAAATAATTATAGGTTAATCTATACATTGCTAAAAAATGGTCTTCATGGTCGCTTTTTCAAAATTTTACAGTCTATGTATAGCAATTTGGGGGTTTTGACAAAGAGCTTAATGTTGAGAAACATATATAAAAGGACTAATCGGATTACTCATAAAAAAAACAATACGTTAAATTTCCATATAATTGATTTGAATTATCAATATTTATTACTTCTGGGAAGAGACAAACTGTATAGTTAAAATAATATCTGGGAAATAAAAATTGAATTCCAGGTATATGTTAGTTTGTGAGCTTCTTATGTCGGTTATGTTGTACTATATATGTTAAAGTAACATTTTTGAAGATTTTTTTCCATATGATTAAGCCATATTGCATTTTGGCCTGTTCCTCCCGATAGTGGCATTAGGGCGTCGGTATATAGTCATCAAGAGAGATACTTGTTTAATATTGGTGATACTTAATTAACGAATAATTAAATGTGGTTATTATTGATCTATATGCCAGACAAAGATTGTGGTGAATAATGATGCTACTCATTATTAGAGAATGTTTTATGTCGTATAGGTAACTGTGAATTACAGTATGACATCACATTTTATATGTAATTGTGAATTGTGACATCAAATCTGAATATGTAAATGTGAATTGTAACATCATATCTTAATATGTAATTGTGAATTGTGACATCACTTTTTAACATGTAATTGTGAATTGTGACATCACATTTTAATATGTAATTGTGAATTGTAACATAATATCTTTATATGTAATTGTGAATTGTGACATAACATATTAATATGTAATTGTGAAGTGTTACGTCACTTTTTAATATGTAATTGTGAATTGCGACATCACATTTTAATATGTAATTGTGAATTGTGACATCACATTTTAATATCTAATTGTGAAGTGTGACATCACTTTTTAATATGTAATTGTGAAGTGTGACATCACTTTTTATTATGTAATTGTGAATTGTGACATCACTTTTTAATATGTAATTGTGAAGTGTGACATCACTTTTTAATATGTAATTGTGAATTGTGACATCACTTTTTAATATGTAATTGTGATTTGCGACATCACATTTTAATATGTAAATGTGAATTGTGACATCACTTTTCAATATGTAAGTGTGAATTGTGACATCACTTTTTAATATGTAATTGTGAATTGTAACATCACATTTTAATATGTAATTGTGAATTGTGACATCACTTTTTAATATGTAATTGTGAATTGTGACATCACATCTTAATATGTAATTGTAAATTGAGAAGTCACATTTTAATATGTAATTGTGAAGTGTGACATCACTGTTTAATATGTAATTGTGAATTGTGACATTACTTTTTAATATGTAATTGTGAATTTTGACATCACATTTTAATATGTAATTGTGAATTGTGACATCACTTTTTAATATGTAATTGTGAATTGTGACATCACATTTTAATATGTAATTGTGAATTGTGACATCACATTTTAATATGTAATTGTGAATTATGACATCACATTTTGATAGTAATTACGAATTGTGACATCCCATCTTAATATGTAATTGTGAATTGTGACATCGCATTTTAATATGTAATTGTGAATTGTGACATCACATTTTAATATGTAATTACGAACTGTGACATCACATCTTAATATGTAATTGTGAATTGTGACATCTTGATATGTAATTGTGATTTGTGACATCACATCTTAATATGTAATTGTGAATTGTGACATCACATTTTAATATGTAATTGTGAATTGTGACATCACTTTTTAATATGTAATTGTGAATAATGACATCACATTTTTATAGTAATTACGAATTGTGACATCACATCTTAATATGTAATTGTGAATTGTGACATCGCATTTTAATATGTAATTGTGAATTGTGACATCACATTTTAATATGTAATTACGAATTGTGACATCACATCTTAATATGTAATTGTGAATTGTGACATCTTAATATGTAATTGTGATTTGTGACATCACATCTTAATATGTAATTGTGAATTGAGAAGTCACATTTTAATATGTAATTGTGAATTGTGACATCACATTTTAATATGTAATTGTGAATTTTGACATCACATTTTAATATGTAATTGTGAATTGTGACATCACATTTTAATATGTAATTGTGAATTGTGACATCACTTTTTAATATGTAATTGTGAATTATGACATCACATTTTTATAGTAATTACGAATTGTGACATCACATCTTAATATGTAATTGTGATTTGTGACATCACATCTTAATATGTAATTGTGAATTGCGACATCACATTTTAATATGTAATTGTGAATTGTGACATCACATTTTAATATGTAATTGTGAATTGTGTCATCACTTTTTAATATGTAATTGTGAATTATGACATCACATTTTTATAGTAATTACGAATTGTGACATCACATCTTAATATGTAATTGTGAATTGTGACATCGCATTTTAATATGTAATTGTGAATTGTGACATCACATTTTAATATGTAATTACGAATTGTGACATCACATCTTAATATGTAATTGTGAATTGTGACATCTTAATATGTAATTGTGATTTGTGACATCACATCTTAATATGTAATTGTGAATTGTGACATCACTTTTTAATATGTAATTGTGAATTGTGACATCACATTTTAATATGTAAATGTGAATTGTAACATCACATTTTAATATGTAATTGTGAATTGTGACATCACATTTTAATATGTAATTGTGAATTGTGACATCACTTTTTAATATGTAATTGTGAATTGTGACATCACATTTTAAGATGTAATTGTGAATTGTGACATCACATTTTAATATGTAATTGTGAATTATGACATTAAATTTTGATAGTAATTACGAATTGTGGTATCCCATATTAATATGTAATTGTGAATTGTGACATCGCATTTTAATATGTAATTGTGAATTGTGACATCTCATTTTAATATGTAATTACGAACTGTGACATCACATCTTAATATGTAATTGTGAATTGTGACATCTTAATATGTAATTGTGATTTGTGACATCACATCTTAATATGCAATTGTGAATTGTGACATCACATTTTAATATGTAATTTTTAATTGTGACATCACATTTTTATAGTAATTACGAATTGTAACATCACATCTTAATATGTAATTGTGGATTGTGACATCGCATTTTAATATGTAATTGTGAATTGTGACATCACATTTTAATATGTAATTACGAACTGTGACATCACATCTTAATATGTAATTGTGATTTGTGACATCACATCTTAATATGTAATTGTGAATTGTGACATCACATTTTAATATGTAATTGTGAATTATGACATCACATTTTAATATGTAATTGTGAATTGTGACATCACTTTTTAATATGTAATTGTGAATTATGACATCACATTTTATAGTAATTACGAATTGTGACATCAAATCTTAATATGTAATTGTGAATTGTGACATCGCATTTTAATATGTAATTGTGAATTGTGACATCACATTTTAATATGTAATTACGAATTGTGACATCACATCTTAATATGTAATTGTGAATTGTGACATCTTAATATGTAATTGTGATTTGTGACATCACATCTTAATATGTAATTGTGAAATGTGACATCACATTTTAATATGTAAATGTGAATTGTAACATCACATTTCAATATGTAATTGTGAATTGTGACATCACTTTTTAATATGTAATTGTGAATTATGACATCACATTTTTATAGTAATTACGAATTATGACATCACATCTTAATATGTAATTGTGAATTGTGACATCACTTTTTAATATATAATTGAAAATTATGACATCACATTTTTATAGTAATTACGAATTGTGACATCACATCTTAATATGTAATTGTGGATTGTGACATCGCATTTTAATATGTAATTGTGAATTGTGACATCACTGTTTAATATGTAATTGTGAATTATGACATCACATTTTGATAGTAATTACGAATTGTGACATCACATCTTAATATGTAATTGTGAATTGTGACATCGCATTTTAATATGTAATTGTGAATTGTGACATCACATTTTATTATGTAATTACGAATTGTGACATCACATCTTAATATGTAATTGTGAATTGTGACATCTTAATATGTAATTGTGATTTGTGACATCACATCTTAATATGTAATTGTGAATTGTGACATCACATTTTAATATGTAATTACGAACTGTGACATCACATCTTAATATGTAATTGTGATTTGTGACATCACATCTTAATATGTAATTGTGAATTGTGACATCACATTTTAATATGTAATTGTGAATTATGACATCACATTTTAATATGTAATTGTGAATTGTGACATCACTTTTTAATATGTAATTGTGAATTATGACATCACATTTTATAGTAATTACGAATTGTGACATCACATCTTAATATGTAATTGTGAATTGTGACATCGCATTTTAATATGTAATTGTGAATTGTGACATCACATTTTAATATGTAATTACGAATTGTGACATCACATCTTAATATGTAATTGTGAATTGTGACATCTTAATATGTAATTGTGATTTGTGACATCACATCTTAATATGTAATTGTGAAATGTGACATCACATTTTAATATGTAAATGTGAATTGTAACATCACATTTCAATATGTAATTGTGAATTGTGACATCACTTTTTAATATGTAATTGAAAATTATGACATCACATTTTTATAGTAATTACGAATTATGACATCACATCTTAATATGTAATTGTGGATTGTGACATCGCATTTTAATATGTAATTGTGAATTGTGACATCACTGTTTAATATGTAATTGTGAATTATGACATCACATTTTGATAGTAATTACGAATTGTGACATCACATCTTAATATGTAATTGTGAATTGTGACATCGCATTTTAATATGTAATTGTGAATTGTGACATCACATTTTAATATGTAATTACGAATTGTGACATCACATCTTAATATGTAATTGTGAATTGTGACATCACTTTTTAATATGTAATTGTGAATTATGACATCACATTTTATAGTAATTACGAATTGTGACATCACATCTTAATATGTAATTGTGAATTGTGACATCGCATTTTAATATGTAATTGTGAATTGTGACATCACATTTTAATATGTAATTACGAATTGTGACATCACATCTTAATATGTAATTGTGAATTGTGACATCTTAATATGTAATTGTGATTTGTGACATCACATCTTAATATGTAATTGTGAAATGTGACATCACATTTTAATATGTAAATGTGAATTGTAACATCACATTTCAATATGTAATTGTGAATTGTGACATCACTTTTTAATATGTAATTGTGAATTATGACATCACATTTTTATAGTAATTACGAATTATGACATCACATCTTAATATGTAATTGTGAATTGTGACATCACTTTTTAATATGTAATTGAAAATTATGACATCACATTTTTATAGTAATTACGAATTGTGACATCACATCTTAATATGTAATTGTGGATTGTGACATTGCATTTTAATATGTAATTGTGAATTGTGACATCACTGTTTAATATGTAATTGTGAATTATGACATCACATTTTGATAGTAATTACGAATTGTGACATCACATCTTAATATGTAATTGTGAATTGTGACATCGCATTTTAATATGTAATTGTGAATTGTGACATCACATTTTAATATGTAATTACGAATTGTGACATCACATCTTAATATGTAATTGTGAATTGTGACATCTTAATATGTAATTGTGATTTGTGACATCACATCTTAATATGTAATTGTGAATTGTGACATCACATTTTATTATGTAAATGTGAATTGTAACATCACATTTTAATATGTAATTGTGAATTGTGACATCACTTTTTAATATGTAATTGTGAATTATTACATCACATTTTTATAGTAATTACGAATTATGACATCACATCTTAATATGCAATTGTGAATTGTGACATCACTTTTTAATATGTAATTGTAAATTATGACATCACATTTTTATAGTAATTACGAATTGTGACATCACATCTTAATATGTAATTGTGGATTGTGACATCGCATTTTAATATGTAATTGTGAATTGTGAGATCACTGTTTAATATGTAATTGTGAATTATGACATCACATTTTGATAGTAATTACGAATTGTGACATCACATCTTAATATGTAATTGTGAATTGTAACATCTTATTATGTATTGTGATTTGTGACATCACATCTTAATATGTAATTGTGAATTGTGACATCACTTTTTAATATGTAATTGTGAATTATGACATCACATTTTTATAGTAATTACGAATTGTGACATCACATCTTAATATGTAAATGTGAATTGTAACATCATATCTTAATATGTAATTGTGAATTGTGACATCACTTTTTAACATGTAATTGTGAATTGTGACATCACATTTTAATATGTTATTGTGAATTGTAACATAATATCTTTATATGTAATTGTGAATTGTGACATAACATATTAATATGTAATTGTGAAGTGTTACGTCACTTTTTAATATGTAATTGTGAATTGTGACATCACATTTTAATATGTAATTGTGAATTGTGACATCACATTTTAATATCTAATTGTGAAGTGTGACATCACTTTTTAATATGTAATTGTGAAGTGTGACATCACTTTTTATTATGTAATTGTGAATTGTGACATCACTTTTTAATATGTAATTGTGAAGTGTGACATCACTTTTTAATATGTAATTGTGAATTGTGACATCACTTTTTAATATGTAATTGTGATTTGCGACATCACATTTTAATATGTAAATGTGAATTGTGACATCACTTTTCAATATGTAAGTGTGAATTGTGACATCACTTTTTAATATGTAATTGTGAATTGTAACATCACATTTTAATATGTAATTGTGAATTGTGACATCACTTTTTAATATGTAATTGTGAATTGTGACATCACATCTTAATATGTAATTGTAAATTGAGAAGTCACATTTTAATATGTAATTGTGAAGTGTGACATCACTGTTTAATATGTAATTGTGAATTGTGACATTACTTTTTAATATGTAATTGTGAATTTTGACATCACATTTTAATATGTAATTGTGAATTGTGACATCACTTTTTAATATGTAATTGTGAATTGTGACATCACATTTTAATATGTAATTGTGAATTGTGACATCACATTTTAATATGTAATTGTGAATTATGACATCACATTTTGATAGTAATTACGAATTGTGACATCCCATCTTAATATGTAATTGTGAATTGTGACATCGCATTTTAATATGTAATTGTGAATTGTGACATCACATTTTAATATGTAATTACGAACTGTGACATCACATCTTAATATGTAATTGTGAATTGTGACATCTTGATATGTAATTGTGATTTGTGACATCACATCTTAATATGTAATTGTGAATTGTGACATCACATTTTAATATGTAATTGTGAATTGTGACATCACTTTTTAATATGTAATTGTGAATAATGACATCACATTTTTATAGTAATTACGAATTGTGACATCACATCTTAATATGTAATTGTGAATTGTGACATCGCATTTTAATATGTAATTGTGAATTGTGACATCACATTTTAATATGTAATTACGAATTGTGACATCACATCTTAATATGTAATTGTGAATTGTGACATCTTAATATGTAATTGTGATTTGTGACATCACATCTTAATATGTAATTGTGAATTGAGAAGTCACATTTTAATATGTAATTGTGAATTGTGACATCACATTTTAATATGTAATTGTGAATTTTGACATCACATTTTAATATGTAATTGTGAATTGTGACATCACATTTTAATATGTAATTGTGAATTGTGACATCACTTTTTAATATGTAATTGTGAATTATGACATCACATTTTTATAGTAATTACGAATTGTGACATCACATCTTAATATGTAATTGTGATTTGTGACATCACATCTTAATATGTAATTGTGAATTGCGACATCACATTTTAATATGTAATTGTGAATTGTGACATCACATTTTAATATGTAATTGTGAATTGTGTCATCACTTTTTAATATGTAATTGTGAATTATGACATCACATTTTTATAGTAATTACGAATTGTGACATCACATCTTAATATGTAATTGTGAATTGTGACATCGCATTTTAATATGTAATTGTGAATTGTGACATCACATTTTAATATGTAATTACGAATTGTGACATCACATCTTAATATGTAATTGTGAATTGTGACATCTTAATATGTAATTGTGATTTGTGACATCACATCTTAATATGTAATTGTGAATTGTGACATCACTTTTTAATATGTAATTGTGAATTGTGACATCACATTTTAATATGTAAATGTGAATTGTAACATCACATTTTAATATGTAATTGTGAATTGTGACATCACATTTTAATATGTAATTGTGAATTGTGACATCACTTTTTAATATGTAATTGTGAATTGTGACATCACATTTTAAGATGTAATTGTGAATTGTGACATCACATTTTAATATGTAATTGTGAATTATGACATTAAATTTTGATAGTAATTACGAATTGTGGTATCCCATATTAATATGTAATTGTGAATTGTGACATCGCATTTTAATATGTAATTGTGAATTGTGACATCTCATTTTAATATGTAATTACGAACTGTGACATCACATCTTAATATGTAATTGTGAATTGTGACATCTTAATATGTAATTGTGATTTGTGACATCACATCTTAATATGCAATTGTGAATTGTGACATCACATTTTAATATGTAATTTTTAATTGTGACATCACATTTTTATAGTAATTACGAATTGTAACATCACATCTTAATATGTAATTGTGGATTGTGACATCGCATTTTAATATGTAATTGTGAATTGTGACATCACATTTTAATATGTAATTACGAACTGTGACATCACATCTTAATATGTAATTGTGATTTGTGACATCACATCTTAATATGTAATTGTGAATTGTGACATCACATTTTAATATGTAATTGTGAATTATGACATCACATTTTAATATGTAATTGTGAATTGTGACATCACTTTTTAATATGTAATTGTGAATTATGACATCACATTTTATAGTAATTACGAATTGTGACATCAAATCTTAATATGTAATTGTGAACTGTGACATCGCATTTTAATATGTAATTGTGAATTGTGACATCACATTTTAATATGTAATTACGAATTGTGACATCACATCTTAATATGTAATTGTGAATTGTGACATCTTAATATGTAATTGTGATTTGTGACATCACATCTTAATATGTAATTGTGAAATGTGACATCACATTTTAATATGTAAATGTGAATTGTAACATCACATTTCAATATGTAATTGTGAATTGTGACATCACTTTTTAATATGTAATTGTGAATTATGACATCACATTTTTATAGTAATTGCGAATTATGACATCACATCTTAATATGTAATTGTGAATTGTGACATCACTTTTTAATATATAATTGAAAATTATGACATCACATTTTTATAGTAATTACGAATTGTGACATCACATCTTAATATGTAATTGTGGATTGTGACATCGCATTTTAATATGTAATTGTGAATTGTGACATCACTGTTTAATATGTAATTGTGAATTATGACATCACATTTTGATAGTAATTACGAATTGTGACATCACATCTTAATATGTAATTGTGAATTGTGACATCGCATTTTAATATGTAATTGTGAATTGTGACATCACATTTTATTATGTAATTACGAATTGTGACATCACATCTTAATATGTAATTGTGAATTGTGACATCTTAATATGTAATTGTGATTTGTGACATCACATCTTAATATGTAATTGTGAATTGTGACATCACATTTTAATATGTAATTGTGAATTGTGACATCACTTTTTAATATGTAATTGTGAATTATGACATCACATTTTTATAGTAATTACGAATTGTGACATCACATCTTAATATGTAATTGTGATTTGTGACATCACATCTTAATATGTAATTGTGAATTGAGAAGTCACATTTTAATATGTAATTGTGAATTGTGACATCACATTTTAATATGTAATTGTGAATTTTGACATCACATTTTAATATGTAATTGTGAATTGTGACATCACATTTTAATATGTAATTGTGAATTGTGACATCACTTTTTAATATGTAATTGTGAATTATGACATCACATTTTTATAGTAATTACGAATTGTGACATCACATCTTAATATGTAATTGTGATTTGTGACATCACATCTTAATATGTAATTGTGAATTGCGACATCACATTTTAATATGTAATTGTGAATTGTGACATCACATTTTAATATGTAATTGTGAATTGTGTCATCACTTTTTAATATGTAATTGTGAATTATGACATCACATTTTTATAGTAATTACGAATTGTGACATCACATCTTAATATGTAATTGTGAATTGTGACATCGCATTTTAATATGTAATTGTGAATTGTGACATCACATTTTAATATGTAATTGTGAATTGTGACATCACATTTTAATATGTAATTACGAATTGTGACATCACATCTTAATATGTAATTGTGAATTGTGACATCTTAATATGTAATTGTGATTTGTGACATCACATCTTAATATGTAATTGTGAAATGTGACATCACATTTTAATATGTAAATGTGAATTGTAACATCACATTTCAATATGTAATTGTGAATTGTGACATCACTTTTTAATATGTAATTGTGAATTATGACATCACATTTTTATAGTAATTACGAATTATGACATCACATCTTAATATGTAATTGTGGATTGTGACATCGCATTTTAATATGTAATTGTGAATTGTGACATCACTGTTTAATATGTAATTGTGAATTATGACATCACATTTTGATAGTAATTACGAATTGTGACATCACATCTTAATATGTAATTGTGAATTGTGACATCGCATTTTAATATGTAATTGTGAATTGTGACATCACATTTTAATATGTAATTACGAATTGTGACATCACATCTTAATATGTAATTGTGAATTGTGACATCACTTTTTAATATGTAATTGTGAATTATGACATCACATTTTATAGTAATTACGAATTGTGACATCACATCTTAATATGTAATTGTGAATTGTGACATCGCATTTTAATATGTAATTGTGAATTGTGACATCACATTTTAATATGTAATTACGAATTGTGACATCACATCTTAATATGTAATTGTGAATTGTGACATCTTAATATGTAATTGTGATTTGTGACATCACATCTTAATATGTAATTGTGAAATGTGACATCACATTTTAATATGTAAATGTGAATTGTAACATCACATTTCAATATGTAATTGTGAATTGTGACATCACTTTTTAATATGTAATTGTGAATTATGACATCACATTTTTATAGTAATTACGAATTATGACATCACATCTTAATATGTAATTGTGAATTGTGACATCACTTTTTAATATGTAATTGAAAATTATGACATCACATTTTTATAGTAATTACGAATTGTGACATCACATCTTAATATGTAATTGTGGATTGTGACATTGCATTTTAATATGTAATTGTGAATTGTGACATCACTGTTTAATATGTAATTGTGAATTATGACATCACATTTTGATAGTAATTACGAATTGTGACATCACATCTTAATATGTAATTGTGAATTGTGACATCGCATTTTAATATGTAATTGTGAATTGTGACATCACATTTTAATATGTAATTACGAATTGTGACATCACATCTTAATATGTAATTGTGAATTGTGACATCTTAATATGTAATTGTGATTTGTGACATCACATCTTAATATGTAATTGTGAATTGTGACATCACATTTTATTATGTAAATGTGAATTGTAACATCACATTTTAATATGTAAATGTGAATTGTGACATCACTTTTTAATATGTAATTGTGAATTATTACATCACATTTTTATAGTAATTACGAATTATGACATCACATCTTAATATGCAATTGTGAATTGTGACATCACTTTTTAATATGTAATTGTAAATTATGACATCACATTTTTATAGTAATTACGAATTGTGACATCACATCTTAATATGTAATTGTGGATTGTGACATCGCATTTTAATATGTAATTGTGAATTGTGAGATCACTGTTTAATATGTAATTGTGAATTATGACATCACATTTTGATAGTAATTACGAATTGTGACATCACATCTTAATATGTAATTGTGAATTGTAACATCTTATTATGTATTGTGATTTGTGACATCACATCTTAATATGTAATTGTGAATTGTGACATCACTTTTTAATATGTAATTGTGAATTATGACATCACATTTTTATAGTAATTACGAATTGTGACATCACATCTTAATATGTAATTGTGGATTGTGACATCGCATTTTACTATGTAATTCTGAATTGTGACTTCACATTTTAATATGTAATTACGAATTGTGACATCACATCTTAATATGTAATTGTGAATTTTGACATCTTAATATGTAATTGTGATTTGTGGCATCACATTTTAATATGTAATTGTGAATTGTGACATCACATCTTAATATGTAATTGTGAATTGTGACATCACATCTTAATATGTAATTGTGATTTGTGACATCACATCTTAATATGTAATTGTGATTTGTGACATCACATCTTAATATGTAATTGTGAATTGTGACATCACATTTTAATATGTAATTGTGAATTGTAACATCGCATTTTAATATGTAATTGTGAATTGTGACATCACATTTTAATATGTAATTGTGAATTGTGACATCACAATTAAATATGTAATTGTGAATTGTGACATCACATTTTAATATGTAATTGTGAAGTGTGACATCACTTTTCAACATGTAATTGTAAGGTGTGACATCACTTTTTAATATGTAATTGTGAATTGTGACATCACTTTTTAATATGTAATTGTGAATTGTGACATCACTTTTTAATATGTAATTGTGATTTGTAACATCACATTTTAATATGTAATTGTGAATTGTGACATCACTTTTTAATATGTAATTGTGAATTATGACATCACATTTTTATAGTAATTACGAATTGTGACATCACATCTTAATATGTAATTGTGAATTGTGACATCGCATTTTAATATGTAATTGTGAATTGTGACATCACATTTTAATATGTAATTACGAATTGTGACATCACATCTTAATATGTAATTGTGAATTGTGACATCGCATTTTAATATGTAATTGTGAATTGTGACATCACTGTTTAATATGTAATTGTGAATTATGACATCACATCTTAATATGTAATTGTGGATTGTGACATCGCATTTTAATATGTAATTGTGAATTGTGACATCACTGTTTAATATGTAATTGTGAATTATGACATCACATTTTGATAGTAATTACGAATTGTGACATCACATCTTAATATGTAATTGTGAATTGTGACATCGCATTTTAATATGTAATTGTGAATTGTGACATCACATTTTAATATGTAATTACGAATTGTGACATCACATCTTAATATGTAATTGTGAATTGTGACATCACTTTTTAATATGTAATTGTGAATTATGACATCACATTTTATAGTAATTACGAATTGTGACATCACATTTTAATATGTAAATGTGAATTGTAACATCACATTTTAATATGTAATTGTGAATTGTGACATCACATTTTAATATGTAATTGTGAATTGTGACATCACTTTTTAATATGTAATTGTGAATTGTGACATCACATTTTAAGATGTAATTGTGAATTGTGACATCACATTTTAATATGTAATTGTGAATTATGACATTAAATTTTGATAGTAATTACGAATTGTGGTATCCCATATTAATATGTAATTGTGAATTGTGACATCGCATTTTAATATGTAATTGTGAATTGTGACATCTCATTTTAATATGTAATTACGAACTGTGACATCACATCTTAATATGTAATTGTGAATTGTGACATCTTAATATGTAATTGTGATTTGTGACATCACATCTTAATATGCAATTGTGAATTGTGACATCACATTTTAATATGTAATTTTTAATTGTGACATCACATTTTTATAGTAATTACGAATTGTAACATCACATCTTAATATGTAATTGTGGATTGTGACATCGCATTTTAATATGTAATTGTGAATTGTGACATCACATTTTAATATGTAATTACGAACTGTGACATCACATCTTAATATGTAATTGTGATTTGTGACATCACATCTTAATATGTAATTGTGAATTGTGACATCACATTTTAATATGTAATTGTGAATTATGACATCACATTTTAATATGTAATTGTGAATTGTGACATCACTTTTTAATATGTAATTGTGAATTATGACATCACATTTTATAGTAATTACGAATTGTGACATCAAATCTTAATATGTAATTGTGAACTGTGACATCGCATTTTAATATGTAATTGTGAATTGTGACATCACATTTTAATATGTAATTACGAATTGTGACATCACATCTTAATATGTAATTGTGAATTGTGACATCTTAATATGTAATTGTGATTTGTGACATCACATCTTAATATGTAATTGTGAAATGTGACATCACATTTTAATATGTAAATGTGAATTGTAACATCACATTTCAATATGTAATTGTGAATTGTGACATCACTTTTTAATATGTAATTGTGAATTATGACATCACATTTTTATAGTAATTACGAATTATGACATCACATCTTAATATGTAATTGTGAATTGTGACATCACTTTTTAATATATAATTGAAAATTATGACATCACATTTTTATAGTAATTACGAATTGTGACATCACATCTTAATATGTAATTGTGGATTGTGACATCGCATTTTAATATGTAATTGTGAATTGTGACATCACTGTTTAATATGTAATTGTGAATTATGACATCACATTTTGATAGTAATTACGAATTGTGACATCACATCTTAATATGTAATTGTGAATTGTGACATCGCATTTTAATATGTAATTGTGAATTGTGACATCACATTTTATTATGTAATTCCGAATTGTGACATCACATCTTAATATGTAATTGTGAATTGTGACATCTTAATATGTAATTGTGATTTGTGACATCACATCTTAATATGTAATTGTGAATTGTGACATCACATTTTAATATGTAATTACGAACTGTGACATCACATCTTAATATGTAATTGTGATTTGTGACATCACATCTTAATATGTAATTGTGAATTGTGACATCACATTTTAATATGTAATTGTAAATTATGACATCACATTTTAATATGTAATTGTGAATTGTGACATCACTTTTTAATATGTAATTGTGAATTATGACATCACATTTTATAGTAATTACGAATTGTGACATCACATCTTAATATGTAATTGTGAATTGTGACATCGCATTTTAATATGTAATTGTGAATTGTGACATCACATTTTAATATGTAATTACGAATTGTGACATCACATCTTAATATGTAATTGTGAATTGTGACATCTTAATATGTAATTGTGATTTGTGACATCACATCTTAATATGTAATTGTGAAATGTGACATCACATTTTAATATGTAAATGTGAATTGTAACATCACATTTCAATATGTAATTGTGAATTGTGACATCACTTTTTAATATGTAATTGTGAATTATGACATCACATTTTTATAGTAATTACGAATTATGACATCACATCTTAATATGTAATTGTGAATTGTGACATCACTTTTTAATATGTAATTGAAAATTATGACATCACATTTTTATAGTAATTACGAATTATGACATCACATCTTAATATGTAATTGTGGATTGTGACATCGCATTTTAATATGTAATTGTGAATTGTGACATCACTGTTTAATATGTAATTGTGAATTATGACATCACATTTTGATAGTAATTACGAATTGTGACATCACATCTTAATATGTAATTGTGAATTGTGACATCGCATTTTAATATGTAATTGTGAATTGTGACATCACATTTTAATATGTAATTACGAATTGTGACATCACATCTTAATATGTAATTGTGAATTGTGACATCACTTTTTAATATGTAATTGTGAATTATGACATCACATTTTATAGTAATTACGAATTGTGACATCACATCTTAATATGTAATTGTGAATTGTGACATCGCATTTTAATATGTAATTGTGAATTGTGACATCACATTTTAATATGTAATTACGAATTGTGACATCACATCTTAATATGTAATTGTGAATTGTGACATCTTAATATGTAATTGTGATTTGTGACATCACATCTTAATATGTAATTGTGAAATGTGACATCACATTTTAATATGTAAATGTGAATTGTAACATCACATTTCAATATGTAATTGTGAATTGTGACATCACTTTTTAATATGTAATTGTGAATTATGACATCACATTTTTATAGTAATTACGAATTATGACATCACATCTTAATATGTAATTGTGAATTGTGACATCACTTTTTAATATGTAATTGAAAATTATGACATCACATTTTTATAGTAATTACGAATTGTGACATCACATCTTAATATGTAATTGTGGATTGTGACATTGCATTTTAATATGTAATTGTGAATTGTGACATCACTGTTTAATATGTAATTGTGAATTATGACATCACATTTTGATAGTAATTACGAATTGTGACATCACATCTTAATATGTAATTGTGAATTGTGACATCGCATTTTAATATGTAATTGTGAATTGTGACATCATATTTTAATATGTAATTACGAATTGTGACATCACATCGCATTTTAATATGTAATTGTGAATTGTGACATCATATTTTAATATGTAATTACGAATTGTGACATCACATCTTAATATGTAATTGTGAATTGTGACATCACATTTTATTATGTAAATGTGAATTGTAACATCACATTTTAATATGTAATTGTGAATTGTGACATCACTTTTTAATATGTAATTGTGAATTATTACATCACATTTTTATAGTAATTACGAATTATGACATCACATCTTAATATGCAATTGTGAATTGTGACATCACTTTTTAATATGTAATTGTAAATTATGACATCACATTTTTATAGTAATTACGAATTGTGACATCACATCTTAATATGTAATTGTGGATTGTGACATCGCATTTTAATATGTAATTGTGAATTGTGAGATCACTGTTTAATATGTAATTGTGAATTATGACATCACATTTTGATAGTAATTACGAATTGTGACATCACATCTTAATATGTAATTGTGAATTGTAACATCTTATTATGTATTGTGATTTGTGACATCACATCTTAATATGTAATTGTGAATTGTGACATCACTTTTTAATATGTAATTGTGAATTATGACATCACATTTTTATAGTAATTACGAATTGTGACATCACATCTTAATATGTAATTGTGGATTGTGACATCGCATTTTACTATGTAATTCTGAATTGTGACTTCACATTTTAATATGTAATTACGAAATGTGACATCACATCTTAATATGTAATTGTGAATTGTGACATCTTAATATGTAATTGTGATTTGTGGCATCACATTTTAATATGTAATTGTGAATTGTGACATCACATCTTAATATGTAATTGTGAATTGTGACATCACATCTTAATATGTAATTGTGATTTGTGACATCACATCTTAATATGTAATTGTGATTTGTGACATCACATCTTAATATGTAATTGTGAATTGTGACATCACATTTTAATATGTAATTGTGAATTGTAACATCGCATTTTAATATGTAATTGTGAATTGTGACATCACATTTTAATATGTAATTGTGAATTGTGACATCACAATTAAATATGTAATTGTGAATTGTGACATCACATTTTAATATGTAATTGTGAAGTGTGACATCACTTTTCAACATGTAATTGTAAGGTGTGACATCACTTTTTAATATGTAATTGTGAATTGTGACATCACTTTTTAATATGTAATTGTGAATTGTGACATCACTTTTTAATATGTAATTGTGATTTGTAACATCACATTTTAATATGTAATTGTGAATTGTGACATCACTTTTTAATATGTAATTGTGAATTATGACATCACATTTTTATAGTAATTACGAATTGTGACATCACATCTTAATATGTAATTGTGAATTGTGACATCGCATTTTAATATGTAATTGTGAATTGTGACATCACATTTTAATATGTAATTACGAATTGTGACATCACATCTTAATATGTAATTGTGAATTGTGACATCGCATTTTAATATGTAATTGTGAATTGTGACATCACTGTTTAATATGTAATTGTGAATTATGACATCACATCTTAATATGTAATTGTGGATTGTGACATCGCATTTTAATATGTAATTGTGAATTGTGACATCACTGTTTAATATGTAATTGTGAATTATGACATCACATTTTGATAGTAATTACGAATTGTGACATCACATCTTAATATGTAATTGTGAATTGTGACATCGCATTTTAATATGTAATTGTGAATTGTGACATCACATTTTAATATGTAATTACGAATTGTGACATCACATCTTAATATGTAATTGTGAATTGTGACATCACTTTTTAATATGTAATTGTGAATTATGACATCACATTTTATAGTAATTACGAATTGTGACATCACATCTTAATATGTAATTGTGAATTGTGACATCGCATTTTAATATGTAATTGTGAATTGTGACATCACATTTTAATATGTAATTACGAATTGTGACATCACATCTTAATATGTAATTGTGAATTGTGACATCTTAATATGTAATTGTGATTTGTGACATCACATCTTAATATATAATTGTGAAATGTGACATCACATTTTAATATGTAAATGTGAATTGTAACATCACATTTCAATATGTAATTGTGAATTGTGACATCACTTTTTAATATGTAATTGTGAATTATGACATCACATTTTTATAGTAATTACGAATTATGACATCACATCTTAATATGTAATTGTGAATTGTGACATCACTTTTTAATATGTAATTGAAAATTATGACATCACATTTTTATAGTAATTACGAATTGTGACATCACATCTTAATATGTAATTGTGGATTGTGACATTGCATTTTAATATGTAATTGTGAATTGTGACATCACTGTTTAATATGTAATTGTGAATTATGACATCACATTTTGATAGTAATTACGAATTGTGACATCACATCTTAATATGTAATTGTGAATTGTGACATCGCATTTTAATATGTAATTGTGAATTGTGACATCACATTTTAATATGTAATTACGAATTGTGACATCACATCTTAATATGTAATTGTGAATTGTGACATCTTAATATGTAATTGTGATTTGTGACATCACATCTTAATATGTAATTGTGAATTGTGACATCACATTTTATTATGTAAATGTGAATTGTAACATCACATTTTAATATGTAATTGTGAATTGTGACATCACTTTTTAATATGTAATTGTGAATTATTACATCACATTTTTATAGTAATTACGAATTATGACATCACATCTTAATATGCAATTGTGAATTGTGACATCACTTTTTAATATGTAATTGTAAATTATGACATCACATTTTTATAGTAATTACGAATTGTGACATCACATCTTAATATGTAATTGTGGATTGTGACATCGCATTTTAATATGTAATTGTGAATTGTGAGATCACTGTTTAATATGTAATTGTGAATTATGACATCACATTTTGATAGTAATTACGAATTGTGACATCACATCTTAATATGTAATTGTGAATTGTAACATCTTATTATGTATTGTGATTTGTGACATCACATCTTAATATGTAATTGTGAATTGTGACATCACTTTTTAATATGTAATTGTGAATTATGACATCACATTTTTATAGTAATTACGAATTGTGACATCACATCTTAATATGTAATTGTGGATTGTGACATCGCATTTTACTATGTAATTCTGAATTGTGACTTCACATTTTAATATGTAATTACGAATTGTGACATCACATCTTAATATGTAATTGTGAATTGTGACATCTTAATATGTAATTGTGATTTGTGGCATCACATTTTAATATGTAATTGTGAATTGTGACATCACATCTTAATATGTAATTGTGAATTGTGACATCACATCTTAATATGTAATTGTGATTTGTGACATCACATCTTAATATGTAATTGTGATTTGTGACATCACATCTTAATATGTAATTGTGAATTGTGACATCACATTTTAATATGTAATTGTGAATTGTAACATCGCATTTTAATATGTAATTGTGAATTGTGACATCACATTTTAATATGTAATTGTGAATTGTGACATCACAATTAAATATGTAATTGTGAATTGTGACATCACATTTTAATATGTAATTGTGAAGTGTGACATCACTTTTCAACATGTAATTGTAAGGTGTGACATCACTTTTTAATATGTAATTGTGAATTGTGACATCACTTTTTAATATGTAATTGTGAATTGTGACATCACTTTTTAATATGTAATTGTGATTTGTAACATCACATTTTAATATGTAATTGTGAATTGTGACATCACTTTTTAATATGTAATTGTGAATTATGACATCACATTTTTATAGTAATTACGAATTGTGACATCACATCTTAATATGTAATTGTGAATTGTGACATCGCATTTTAATATGTAATTGTGAATTGTGACATCACATTTTAATATGTAATTACGAATTGTGACATCACATCTTAATATGTAATTGTGAATTGTGACATCGCATTTTAATATGTAATTGTGAATTGTGACATCACTGTTTAATATGTAATTGTGAATTATGACATCACATTTTGATAGTAATTACGAATTGTGACATCACATCTTAATATGTAATTGTGAATTGTGACATCGCATTTTAATATGTAATTGTGAATTGTGACATCACATTTTAATATGTAATTACGAATTGTGACATCACATCTTAATATGTAATTGTGAATTGTGACATCTTAATATGTAATTGTGATTTGTGACATCACATTTTAATATGTAATTGTGAATTATGACATCACATCTTTATAGTAATTACGAATTGTGACATCACATCTTAATATGTAATTGTGAATTGTGACATCACATCTTAATATGTAATTACGAATCGTGACATCACATCGTAATATGTAATTGTGAATTGTGACATCACAATTAAATATGTAATTGTAAATTATGACATCACATTTTTATAGTAATTACGAATTGTGACATCACATCTTAATATGTAATTGTGGATTGTGACATCGCATTTTAATATGTAATTGTGAATTGTGACATCACTGTTTAATATGTAATTGTGAATTATGACATCACATTTTGATAGTAATTACGAATTGTGACATCACATCTTAATATGTAATTGTGAATTGTGATATCGCATTTTAAAAAGTAATTGTTAATTGTGACATCACATTTTAATATGTAATTACGAATTGTGACATCACATCTTAATATGTAATTGTGAATTGTGACATCTTAATATGTAATTCTGATTTGTGACATCACATTTTAATATGTAATTGTGAATTGTGACATCACATCTTAATATGTAATTGTGAATTGTGACATCACATCTTAATATGTAATTACGAATTGTGACATCACATCGTAATATGTAATTGTGAATTGTGACATCTTAATATGTAATTGTGAATTTTGACATCACATTTTAAAATGTAATTGTGAATTGTGACATCACATTTTAATATGTAATTGTGAATTGTGACATCACTTTTTAATATGTAATTGTGAATTGTGACATCACATTTGAATATGTAATTGTGAATTGTGACATCACATTTTAATATGTAATAGTGAATTATGACATCAAATTTTGATAGTAATTACGAATTGTGGTATCCCATATTAATATGTAATTGTGAATTGTGACATCGCATTTTAATATGTAATTGTGAATTGTTACATCACATTTTAATATGTAATTACGAACTGTGACATCACATCTTAATATGTAATTGTGAATTGTGACATCTTAATATGTAATTGTGATTTGTGACATCACATCTTAATATGCAATTGTGAATTGTGACATCACATTTTAATATGTAATTTTGAATTGTGACATCACATTTTTATAGTAATTACGAATTGTAACATCACATCTTAATATGTAATTGTGGATTGTGACATCGCATTTTAATATGTAATTGTGAATTGTGACATCACATTTTAATATGTAATTACGAACTGTGACATCACATCTTAATATGTAATTGTGATTTGTGACATCACATCTTAATATGTAATTGTGAATTGTGACATCACATTTTAATATGTAATTGTGAATTATGACATCACATTTTAATATGTAATTGTGAATTGTGACATCACTTTTTAATATGTAATTGTGAATTATGACATCACATTTTTATAGTAATTACGAATTGTGACATCACATCTTAATATGTAATTGTGAATTGTGACATCGCATTTTAATATGTAATTGTGAATTGTGACATCACATTTTAATATGTAATTACGAATTGTGACATCACATCTTAATATGTAATTGTGAATTGTGACATCTTAATATGTAATTGTGATTTGTGACATCACATCTTAATATGTAATTGTGAATTGTGACATCACATTTTAATATGTAAATGTGAATTGTAACATCACATTTTAATATGTAATTGTGAATTGTGACATCACTTTTTAATGTGTAATTGTGAATTATGACATCACATTTTTATAGTAATTACGAATTATGACATCACATCTTAATATGCAATTGTGAATTGTGACATCACTTTTTAATATGTAATTGTAAATTATGACATCACATTTTTATAGTAATTACGAATTGTGACATCACATCTAATATGTAATTGTGGATTGTGACATCGCATTCTAATATGTAATTGTGAATTGTGACATCACTGTTTAATATGTAATTGTGAATTATGACATCACATTTTGATAGTAATTACGAATTGTGACATCACATCTTAATATGTAATTGTGAATTGTGACATCTTATTATGTATTGTGATTTGTGACATCACATCTTAATATGTAATTGTGAACTGTGACATCACTTTTTAATATGTAATTGTGAATTATGACATCACATTTTTATAGTAATTACGAATTGTGACATCACATCTTAATATGTAATTGTGAATTGTGACATCACATTTTAATATGTAATTCTGAATTGTAACATCGCATTTTAATATGTAATCGAATTGTGACATCACATTTTAATATGTAATTGTGAAGTGTGACATCACTTTTCAACATGTAATTGTGAGGTGTGACATCACTTTTTAATATGTAATTGTGAATTGTGACATCACTTTTTAATATGTAATTGTGAATTGTGACATCACTTTTTAATATGTAATTGTGATTTGTAACATCACATTTTAATATGTAATTGTGAATTGTGACATCACTTTTTAATATGTAATTGTGAATTATGACATCTCATTTTTATAGTAATTACGAATTGTGACATCACATCTTAATATGTAATTGTGAATTGTGACATCGCATTTTAATATGTAATTGTGAATTGTGACATCACATTTTAATATGTAATTGTGAATTGTGACATCTTAATATGTAATTGTGATTTGTGACATCACGTCTTAATATGTAATTGTGAATTGTGACATCACTTTTTAATATGTAATTGTGAATTGTGACATCTTAATATGTAATTGTGAATTGTGACATCACATCTTAATTTGTAATTGTCACATCACATTTTAATATGTAATTGTGAAATGTAACATCACATTTTAATTAATATGTAATTGTGAATTGTGACATCGCATTTTAATATGTAATTGTGAATTGTGACATCACATTTTAATATGTAATTACGAACTGTGACATCACATCTTAATATGTAATTGTGAATTGTGACATCTTAATATGTAATTGTGATTTGTGACATCACATTTTAATATGTAATTGTGAATTGTGACATCACATCTTAATATGTAATTGTGAATTGTGACATCACATCTTAATATGTAATTGTGAATTGTGACATCACATTTTAATATGTAATTGTGAATTGTGACATCGCATTTTAATAAGTAATTGTGAATTGTGACATCACATTTTAATATGTAATTGTGAATTGTGACATCACAATTAAATATGTAATAGTGAATTGTGACATCACATTTTAATATGTAATTGTGAAGTGTGACATCACTTTTCAACATGTAATTGTGAGGTGTGACATCTCTTTTTAATATGTAATTGTGAATTGTGACATCACTTTTTAATATGTCATTGTGAATTGTGACATCGCTTTTTAATATGTAATTGTGATTTGTAACATCACATTTTAATATGTAATTGTGAATTGTGACATCACTTTTTAATATGTAATTGTGAATTATGACATCACATTTTTATAGTAATTACGAATTGTGACATCACATCTTAATATGTAATTGTGAATTGTGACATCGCATTTTAATATGTAATTGTGAATTGTGACATCACATTTTAATATGTAATTGTGATTTGTGACATCACGTCTTAATATGTAATTGTGAATTGTGACATCACTTTTTAATATGTAATTGTGAATTGTGACATCTTAATATGTAATTGTGAATTGTGACATCACATCTTAATTTGTAATTGTCACATCACATTTTAATATGTAATTGTGAAATGTAACATCACATTTTAATTAATATGTAATTGTGAATTGTGACATCACATTTTAATATGTAATTGTGAATTGTGACATCACATTTTAATTTGTAAATGTGAATTGTAACATCACATTATAATATGTAATTGTGAATTGTAACATCACATTTTAATATGTAATTGTGAATTGTGACATCTCATTTTTATAGTAATTACGAATTGTGACATCACATCTTAATATGTAATTGTGAATTGTGACATCGCATTTTAATATGTAATTGTGAATTGTGACATCACATTTTAATATGTAATTGTGAATTGTGACATCTTAATATGTAATTGTGATTTGTGACATCACGTCTTAATATGTAATTGTGAATTGTGACATCACTTTTTAATATGTAATTGTGAATTGTGACATCTTAATATGTAATTGTGAATTGTGACATCACATCTTAATTTGTAATTGTCACATCACATTTTAATATGTAATTGTGAAATGTAACATCACATTTTAATTAATATGTAATTGTGAATTGTGACATCGCATTTTAATATGTAATTGTGAATTGTGACATCACATTTTAATATGTAATTACGAACTGTGACATCACATCTTAATATGTAATTGTGAATTGTGACATCTTAATATGTAATTGTGATTTGTGACATCACATTTTAATATGTAATTGTGAATTGTGACATCACATCTTAATATGTAATTGTGAATTGTGACATCACATCTTAATATGTAATTGTGAATTGTGACATCACATTTTAATATGTAATTGTGAATTGTGACATCGCATTTTAATAAGTAATTGTGAATTGTGACATCACATTTTAATATGTAATTGTGAATTGTGACATCACAATTAAATATGTAATAGTGAATTGTGACATCACATTTTAATATGTAATTGTGAAGTGTGACATCACTTTTCAACATGTAATTGTGAGGTGTGACATCTCTTTTTAATATGTAATTGTGAATTGTGACATCACTTTTTAATATGTCATTGTGAATTGTGACATCGCTTTTTAATATGTAATTGTGATTTGTAACATCACATTTTAATATGTAATTGTGAATTGTGACATCACTTTTTAATATGTAATTGTGAATTATGACATCACATTTTTATAGTAATTACGAATTGTGACATCACATCTTAATATGTAATTGTGAATTGTGACATCGCATTTTAATATGTAATTGTGAATTGTGACATCACATTTTAATATGTAATTGTGATTTGTGACATCACGTCTTAATATGTAATTGTGAATTGTGACATCACTTTTTAATATGTAATTGTGAATTGTGACATCTTAATATGTAATTGTGAATTGTGACATCACATCTTAATTTGTAATTGTCACATCACATTTTAATATGTAATTGTGAAATGTAACATCACATTTTAATTAATATGTAATTGTGAATTGTGACATCACATTTTAATATGTAATTGTGAATTGTGACATCACATTTTAATTTGTAAATGTGAATTGTAACATCACATTATAATATGTAATTGTGAATTGTAACATCACATTTTAATATGTAATTGTGAATTGTGACATCACATCTTAATATGTAATTGTGATTTGTGACATCACATCTCAATATGTAATTACGAATTGTGACATCACATCGTAATATGTAATTGTGAATTGTGACATCTTAATATGTAATTGTGAATTTTGACATCACATTTTAAAATGTAATTGTGAATTGTGACATCACATTTTAATATGTAATTGTGAATTGTGACATCACATTTTAATATGTAATTGTGAATTGTGACATCACATCTTAATATGTAATTGTGAATTGTGACATCACATTTTAATATGTAATTATGAATTGTGACATCACATCTTAATATGTAATTGTGAATTGTGACATCACATTTTAATATGTAATTGTGAATTGTGACATCACATCTTAATATGTAATTGTGAATTGTGACATCACATTTTAATTTGTAATTACGAATTGTGACATCACATCTTAATATGTAATTGTGAATTGTGACATCACATTTTAATTTGTAATTACGAATTGTGACATCACATCACAGCGATGCTGCACTGAATGATATACTATACCCAGATTAATTTACATATTCATTTCATTATCCCACCTATTGGCAATATTAGAAGTGATTTCATTATATTTCTAGTGATTTCTTTGCTCGGTTAGGCTGCTTATAACGCGTCGTATATTCTAATGAATCTTAAAATAGTGAATAGTGCGTACACGGAAAGGGGCACGTACACACCAACCTTGATATTTTACAAATATGCAATCACATGGACAGTCACTCTCGTATTTCTAGACGTCACTTCCAGCTGTGAGATGCTCTTAAGTGCACTGAATAATATAGAAAATATTGATCACTCAGCATGGCTTACTGACTTCTCCAGGAAGTCTAGCAAACCAGGAGCGTTATTAAATCGTCAAGCACCACACTGCGTACTTGTTAGTCGTTCTCGTCCTGTATTGGCCACTACTACAGTAACGGACCCAATATATTAGCTTCGATTGGATTTAATTTATTGTTAGCCTGTTTAATCGGTGATTGATCGTCTCCTCTCTCGTGCATCCTACAACTACTTAGTGAATGGAATATAAATACGTGCGTACTTTGACAGTTTAACATACACAGTAAAAGCCCGTTCCAATGACAGTTCTGTTACCTTAAGACACTACTAGTTAATATTTGTGGACAGGATACAGCGGCATTTATTTGCGGTTTTGTGTACAACTATATCAAAGACTACATTATGGGGTGTACCGAGTCGATCGGTACGGCTGTTGCAGGCATGCGGGGGAACAACGTCCATATAGCCAACCTTTCAAAATCACCACGGTTCAGTTCAGAGCAAATATCGGAGCTGAGGAGAACGTGGCCCAAACTTGCTTGCGATCTAACAGGCAACGGTGCCCAGGTGTTTCTACAAATATTTGCCATCAACGAGAACATTAAGATCTTATTTCCGTTCAGGTATGTTCCTGTAGATATTCTTTCGCAAAACGAAGTATTCAGAGGGCACTCGAGGCGATTTATGCAAGCTGTTGGCGCCTGCGTTGAAAATCTGGAAAATCTTGACGGAGATGTTACGACTTTGTTTGTTGGACTTGGTAAAAAACACATTCATTTTGAGGGTTTTAAAGTAGACTATTTCTCAACATATGTAACCAGTATGCAGACAGTGTGGGATATTGCATTGACAGGCCACCACTATGACAAACAAACCAAACAATCATGGACCCAAATATTCGAATTTGTAATTACACGAATGGCAGAGGGATATCATATTGCGATGGACGAACAAGAAGCTAAGAAAAAGAACCAACTTGCACATGAGAACGGGAAAATCATCTGACACTAAATTCTAGCTTTGAGTATATACATAATTTGATTGCTACAACTTGGATAAATCCATAATGTCGCTGTGAGTCGCATTAAAAATTATCGTATGATACGAACGAAAATTGCTAGTATTGCTACGTGTTTTTTTAGGACAAAGGAACAAAGTGATCGACCGCGTCACCAACCATTAAGATGTGTGAATATATGATGTGTTTTGCTAGAATCAATGATTCAATCAGTTGAAGGACACATGGACGAAATATATATGGGTTGTGTTAACGAGAACAATATGACTAATGTTGATGACGTGGACGTTTATTTGCTTTTAACTACAGAACAAGCCGACAGGGGTTCCGATTACAACCAGCTGCGTGTACCATTTTAAAACAGAAATGTAGTTGAGATCACAATCAATCATTGATGAGCTGTCGGTACTGTATTCTGAAGTGCATTTGACGGTTGAGCTGATGGATCGAATGATGTAGACTACGAAGTCTACTTGTAACGTTAAATCGCACACTCCCGCACAAATTATTTCCGGTGATGTATTTTGACTGACGTACAGTTTAGTCATCGCTGAATTCACGGTCACTATCATTGAACTTGCTGAATTGAACAGTTTGAAACTTACTGCTTCCTTGTTTACACCAATCACTGTATGCGTGTATTAGTATAGCACACTAACAATGTATAATGCATTAAATTCAGTGTTATCTAATGTGTATTCATTGTGTAGTTATTGATAATCGCTGATGATTTGATTTCCATGGTAACTCACGTATATGCATAGCACCACACCCTGTCTATAAAGGCAGTGTTAGTGTTTCTTACGACAGTAGATAACGATTGCTGTGCGCTATTGAACAGCTCCAGGGACAAAGTCATGTGACCTGAATTCACTGGCAACTGAAGACCTTTAAGACTGATAATGATATTTACATGAAATAATCAACTGAATTATATTTTGTGCATGCCCCGGGGATAATAGTAAATGTTTTGTTTGGTATATGCAGCGCTGTATTCAGTATACATAAACGGAACACCTCATATGCGTTTGGTTTCGAGACTAAATGACCCCATAGGGCGAGACGAAGGCGAGCCCATTATTTAATCGAGTAACCCCATTCGAGCCATGTTATCACTTAATAATTGGTAGTGCGCAGTTCTTCATTACGATTATAGTAACTTGGTACATTGGTGTTAGGCTTGGGGCGAAGGTAATACATCGTGTGGTGAATTGATGACAATCAAATTGCACGCAAGACCACGCTCAGATTTTGCAGAAGAAAGTGACTAGAATCTCTTTAACGTGAACGAATCAAAATTGTTTTTTGTTGTTTAAACCATGGTTCTTTTTTAGTAATATTGATAAACATTGGATATTGCTGGTTTACGTAGTTAGCAAGAGACTAAAGGTCGTGGTGCGAAGAATAAAAGATATTCGTGAATTGCGGAGACTCCATATTATTCTCTATTTGTTATGGTTTAGTTATCGTAGAGGTATTAATATATTCTAGTTTTGTAGGAAATTGGTTTTGAGAAGACGACCATTCATTCACGACAATATTCGTGACTTTTTAGTCCCCGTTCGGACGGAGTCCGAAAACGGGGACTTATGTTTTGCCCTGTGTGCGTCCGTCCGTCCGTGCGTCCGTGCGTCCGTGCGTCCGTGATCACCTGTATCTCGAACATGCATGGACCGATTATGTTCAAACTTCACTCATACATCACACATTATATGGGACATATGCACATGCATTTTTTTCATGATCCGATTAACGATAGCCGAATAGCGGCCATTTTAAGGCCGAAAATGCATCAAAATCGCACATTTTCACCATTCCGGACCCGGATCTCAGTTATGCATGGACGGATTTCGTTCAAATTTGGTACATACATTAAACATAATATGACCTTGATGCACGTCATTTTTTTTTTCAGATCAAGTTCGAAATGGCCGACTGGCGGCCATTTTGTTTTAAAGAATTCAGTTCTGGATCCGTATCCGAGACATGTCTGGATTGATCAAGTTCAAACTTCACACACACAAGGTACATCATGTCACAAATATGTATGTGCATTTGTTTCATGATCCCATTAACGATAGCCAAATGGCGGCCGCTTTAAGGCCGAAAATGCATTGAAATCGCACATTTTCACCATTCCGAACCCGGATCTCAGTTATGCATGGACGGATTTCGTTCAAATGTGGTACTTACATTAAACATAATAGGACCTTGATGCACGTCATTTTTTTTCCGGATCAAGTTCGAAATGGCCGACTAGCGGCCATTTTCTTAAAGAATTCAGTTCTGGATCCGTATCCAAGACATGTCTGGATTGATCAAGTTCAAACTTCACACACACATGGTGCATCATGTCACAAATAGATATGTGCATTTGTTTCATGATCCGCTTAACAATAGCTGAATGATGGCCATTTTAAGACCGAAAATGCATTAAAATCACGTATTTTCACAATTTCGGAACCAGATCTCAGTCATGCATGGATGGATTTTGTTCAGATTTAGTACAATGTGTTGTACATATGCAGGTGCATTTCGGTCATGATCTGCTTTGAATGTATATGTCACTCAAATATGAACGGAACGGGGACGTGTCATTTACAATGACTTGTAGTTATTAGAATGAGATATTTGTAAAATGTTACCGCGGTTTATTAAGATTGTTTTCTTGATGAGTGTGTATAGTTTGCGAGACGAATGACGAATTATCACGCGATGTACCAAGGATTTCTTACCGCCAAGTTAATGGTAAATCAAATTATTGTTATGTCAGTTAAAGGGCGGTGGTCGTCGCGAAGCGCGTGTTCGAGTTTCATTTAAACAAAGAATGAATTTTACACGCCTTGTATACGTCGCTATGAGTTCCACATCGAACAGGACGCGGCACGACGACCACCATCTTTTAACACCATTGAGACTGAAAGGGGAGTACTATAGCAAGGTATAGTGTGATAACTACGAGATTTGTGATGTAATGCCCGTTCACGGACATTCAGATTTTTTTATATTTAAACAGTCTTGGCAACCACATAGCTCTGCCACTCCTGTAGCATATTTAAATAGCTCGACTTAAATGTAAAATAACAATAAATATAAAAACACTAAAGCATTATCTCAGTTTGGGTTCTTCTGATTTACAAAGAGCTTGAAACCTAAATAGCTCTATAAAACTGTGTTCATTTGAATTGTTCTAATTCTATGCGGTGTATTTGTATAGCTAAATATGTTATTACCCTGCTTTATTATCAACAATTCCAGTTGCTCTTTTTTCTTTCAGTTTCACAGAAAACAAAGCAAAACGCTAGAACCTCCGTACAACAACACTGCATAGTCATATACATCAATGTGACTGTAAATTTCACATAAAAACCGATTACCGTTTCGTAAAATGTTATTTATGTCAAATTATGTGGAGATTCCGACACCGCCTTTTAAAAGCAAATTCATTTATTCACAGGTCTGCCAATTATACAGCTAGTTCAAAAATAAATACAGTTTGAACTTTTCCGTTATTTTAGGTTATTCTGTTAGTATGATGCAACAATGTGAAGCGAAATTCGTATAAATATATACATAAATGCAAAAACATGTTAAAGCTGTAAGTGATCACGTGCCTACATCCATGCATTAATTGGAATGCAACTATCTGAGAATGTCATGTGATGTGCCTAAACTAATGATCATTATGCGTTTATGGTAATTTGTGCGTTGTCATGGTTATTTCCTTTTTCGTTACGTGTCACGGTCTGTGACGTTGACAACAGTGCTCTTGCCTTAATATATCATGAAACCACGATGTCTAGCTTATACAGAACCGGATCGTGAAGTACAGGTAGTATGTAAAAACATCATTCAAAATATCATCTTTTTCTAATGTGATAGAGTATGTGTACACTTACATTTAATGTAAACTACATTCAAATAGCTATATACCATTTTAAAATTGTTGCAATGCATATAAGTCTTAACGTAACTAAAGTGCTGGAATCACATTGTGGCAATATAATTTATGATATATTCTATACATCTAAATTAGAGGAATTAAAGGCTAGCTTTAAAGGCTAGATAGGATTTTCTGTTTTATTGTGTCATTTTACGCCGCCATGGCGACCCTTAGAAATTATCACCTAGGTAAGTATTACTAACTAATTACCACACTGTACGTGCACCAAATTGAACAAAATATACAATGTGTCGATCATTTCCCAGCCCCAAAATAGAAACAACAAATGAGGCAACCATGCTAACAAATCATATGCATTAAAAATGCTATTCTGTGCAAGGTAATGGCTAATGATGTTATCATCCTTTGGTGGGGACATAATGTATATGCATTAAAGACGCTATTCTGTGCAAGCTAATAGCTAATGATGTTATCATCCTTTGGTAGGGACATAATGTATATGCATTAAAGACGCTATTCTGTGCAAGGTAATAGCTAATGATGTTATCATCCTTTGGTAGGGACATAATGTATATGCATTAAAGACGCTATTCTGTGCAAGCTAATAGCTAATGATGTTATCATCATTTGGTAGGGACATAATGTATATGCATTAAAGACGCTATTCTGTGCAAGGTAATAGCTAATGATGTTATCATCTTTTGGTAGGGACATAATGTATATGCATTAAAGACGCTATTCTGTGCAAGGTAATAGCTAATGATGATATCATCCTTTGGTAGGGACATAATGTATATGCATTAAAGACGCTATTCTGTGCAAGGTAATAGCTAATGATGATATCATCCTTTGGTAGGGACATAATGTATATGCATTAAAGACGCTATTCTGTGCAAGGTAATAGCTAATGATGTTATCATCTTTTGGTAGGGACATAATGTATATGCATTAAAGACGCTATTCTGTGCAAGGTAATAGCTAATGATGTTATCATCCTTTGGTAGGGACATAATGTATATGCATTAAAGACGCTATTCTGTGCAAGCTAATAGCTAATGATGTTATCATCATTTGGTAGGGACATAATGTATATGCATTAAAGACGCTATTCTGTGCAAGGTAATAGCTAATGATGTTATCATCTTTTGGTAGGGACATAATGTATATGCATTAAAGACGCTATTCTGTGCAAGCTAATAGCTAATGATGATATCATCCTTTGGTAGGGACATAATGTATATGCATTAAAGACGCTATTCTGTGCAAGGCAATAGCTAATGATGTTATCATCCTTTGGTAGGGACATAATGTATATGCATTAAAGACGCTATTCTGTGCAAGGTAATAGCTAATAATGTTATCATCCTTTGGTAGGGACATAATGTATGTGCATTAAAGACGCTATTCTGTGCAAGGTAATAGCTAATGATGTTATCATCCTTTGGTAGGGACATAATGTATATGCATTAAAGACGCTATTCTGTGCAAGCTAATAGCTAATGATATTATCATCCTTTGGTAGGGACATAATGTATATGCATTAAAGACGCTATTCTGTGCAAGGTAATAGCTAATGATGTTATCATCCTTTGGTAGGGACATAATGTATATGCATTAAAGGCGCTATTCTGTGCAAGCTAATAGCTAATGATGTTATCATCCTTTGGTAGTGACATAATGTATATGCATTAAAGACGCTATTCTGTGCAAGGTAATAGCTAATGATGTTATCATCCTTTGGTAGGGACATAATGTATATGCATTAAAGACGCTATTCTGTGCAAGGTAATAGCTAATGATGTTATCATCCTTTGGTAGGGACATAATGTATATGCATTAAAGACGCTATTCTGTGCAAGGTAATAGCTAATGATGTTATCATCCTTTTGTAGGGACATAATGTATATGCAATAAAGACGCTATTCTGTGCAAGCTAATAGCTAATGATGTTATCATCCTTTGGTAGGGACATAATGTATATGCATTAAAGGCGCTATTCTGTGCAAGGTAATAGCTAATGATGTTATCATCCTTTGGTAGGGACATATTGTATATGCATTAAAGGCGCTATTCAGTGCAAGGTAATAGCTAATGATGTTATCATCCTTTGGTAGGGACATAATGTATATGCATTAAAGACGCTATTCTGTGCAAGGTAATAGCTAATGATGTTATCATCCTTTGGTAGGGACATAATGTATATGTATTAAAGACGCTATTCTGTGCAAGGTAATAGCTAATGATGTTATCATCCTTTGGTAGGGACATAATGTATATGCATTAAAGGCGCTATTCTGTGCAAGGTAATAGCTAATGATGTCATCATCCTTTGGTAGGGACATAATGTATATGCATTAAAGGCGCTATTCTGTGCAAGGTAATAGCTCATAATGTTATCATCCTTTGGTAGGGACATAATGTATGTGCATTAAAGACGCTATTCTGTGCAAGGTAATAGCTAATGATGTTATCATCCTTTGGTAGGGACATAATGTATATGCATTAAAGACGCTATTCTGTGCAAGCTAATAGCTAATGATATTATCATCCTTTGGTAGGGACATAATGTATATGCATTAAAGACGCTATTCTGTGCAAGGTAATAGCTAATGATGTTATCATCCTTTGGTAGGGACATAATGTATATGCATTAAAGGCGCTATTCTGTGCAAGCTAATAGCTAATGATGTTATCATCCTTTGGTAGTGACATAATGTATATGCATTAAAGACGCTATTCTGTGCAAGGTAATAACTAATGATGTTATCATCCTTTGGTAGGGACATAATGTATATGCATTAAAGACGCTATTCTGTGCAAGGTAATAGCTAATGATGTTATCATCCTTTGGTAGGGACATAATGTATATGCATTAAAGACGCTATTCTGTGCAAGGTAATAGCTAATGATGTTATCATCCTTTTGTAGGGACATAATGTATATGCAATAAAGACGCTATTCTGTGCAAGCTAATAGCTAATGATGTTATCATCCTTTGGTAGGGACATAATGTATATGCATTAAAGGCGCTATTCTGTGCAAGGTAATAGCTAATGATGTTATCATCCTTTGGTAGGGACATATTGTATATGCATTAAAGGCGCTATTCTGTGCAAGGTAATAGCTAATGATGTTATCATCCTTTGGTAGGGACATAATGTATATGCATTAAAGATGCTATTCTGTGCAAGGTAATAGCTAATGATGTTATCATCCTTTGGTAGGGACATAATGTATATGTATTAAAGACGCTATTCTGTGCAAGGTAATAGCTAATGATGTTATCATCCTTTGGTAGGGACATAATGTATATGCATTAAAGACGCTATTCTGTGCAAGGTAATAGCTAATGATGTTATCATCCTTTGGTAGGGACATAATGTATATGCATTAAAGACGCTATTCTGTGCAAGGTAATAGCTAATGATGTCATCATCCTTTGGTAGGGACATAATGTATATGCATTAAAGGCGCTATTCTGTGCAAGCTAATAGCTAATGATGTTATCATCCTTTGGTAGGGACATAATGTATATGCATTAAAGACGCTATTCTGTGCAAGGTAATAGCTAATGATGTTATCATCCTTTGGTAGGGACATAATGTATATGCATTAAAGATGCTATTCTGTGCAAGGTAATAGCTAATGATGTTATCATCCTTTGGTAGGGACATAATGTATATGCATTAAAGACGCTATTCTGTGCAAGGTAATAGCTAATGATGTTATCATCCTTTGGTAGGGACATAATGTATATGCATTAAAGACGCTATTCTGTGCAAGCTAATAGCTAATAATGTTATCATCCTTTGGTAGGGACATAATGTATATGCATTAAAGACGCTATTCTGCGCAAGGTAATAGCTAATGATGATATCATCCTTTGGTAGGGACATAATGTATATGCATTAAAGACGCTATTCTGTGCAAGGTAATAGCTAATGATGTTATCATCTTTTGGTAGGGACATAATGTATATGCATTAAAGACGCTATTCTGTGCAAGGTAATAGCTAATGATGTTATCATCCTTTGTTAGGGACATAATGTATATGCATTAAAGACGCTATTCTGTGTAAGGTAATAGCTAATGATGTTATCATCCTTTGGTAGGGACATAATGTATATGCATTAAAGACGCTATTCTGTGCAAGCTAATAGCTAATGATGTTATCATCATTTGGTAGGGACATAATGTATATGCATTAAAGACGCTATTCTGTGCAAGGTAATAGCTAATGATGTTATCATCTTTTGGTAGGGACATAATGTATATGCATTAAAGACTCTATTCTGTGCAAGCTAATAGCTAATGATGATATCATCCTTTGGTAGGGACATAATGTATATGCATTAAAGACGCTATTCTGTGCAAGGCAATAGCTAATGATGTTATCATCCTTTGGTAGGGACATAATGTATATGCATTAAAGACGCTATTCTGTGCAAGGTAATAGCTAATAATGTTATCATCCTTTGGTAGGGACATAATGTATGTGCATTAAAGACGCTATTCTGTGCAAGGTAATAGCTAATAATGTTATCATCCTTTGGTAGGGACATAATGTATGTGCATTAAAGACGCTATTCTGTGCAAGGTAATAGCTAATGATGTTATCATCCTTTGGTAGGGACATAATGTATATGCATTAAAGACGCTATTCTGTGCAAGCTAATAGCTAATGATATTATCATCCTTTGGTAGGGACATAATGTATATGCATTAAAGACGCTATTCTGTGCAAGGTAATAGCTAATGATGTTATCATCCTTTGGTAGGGACATAATGTATATGCATTAAAGGCGCTATTCTGTGCAAGCTAATAGCTAATGATGTTATCATCCTTTGGTAGTGACATAATGTATATGCATTAAAGACGCTATTCTGTGCAAGGTAATAGCTAATGATGTTATCATCCTTTGGTAGGGACATAATGTATATGCATTAAAGACGCTATTCTGTGCAAGGTAATAGCTAATGATGTTATCATCATTTGGTAGGGACATAATGTATATGCATTAAAGACGCTATTCTGTGCAAGGTAATAGCTAATGATGTTATCATCCTTTTGTAGGGACATAATGTATATGCAATAAAGACGCTATTCTCTGCAAGCTAATAGCTAATGATGTTATCATCCTTTGGTAGGGACATAATGTATATGCATTAAAGGCGCTATTCTGTGCAAGGTAATAGCTAATGATATTATCATCCTTTGGTAGGGACATAATGTATATGCATTAAAGACGCTATTCTGTGCAAGGTAATAGCTAATGATGTTATCATCCTTTGGTAGGGACATAATGTATATGCATTAAAGACGCTATTCTGTGCAAGGTAATAGCTAATGATGTTATCATCCTTTGGTAGGGACATAATGTATATGTATTAAAGACGCTATTCTGTGCAAGGTAATAGCTAATGATGTTATCATCCTTTGGTAGGGACATAATGTATATGCATTAAAGGCGCTATTCTGTGCAAGGTAATAGCTAATGATGTTATCATCCTTTGGTAGGGACATAATGTATATGCATTAAAGGCGCTATTCTGTGCAAGCTAATAGCTAATGATGTTATCATCCTTTGGTAGGGACATAATGTATATGCATTAAAGACGCTATTCTGTGCAAGGTAATAGCTAATGATGTTATCATCCTTTGGTAGGGACATAATGTATATGCATTAAAGACGCTATTCTGTGCAAGGTAATAGCTAATGATGTTATCATCCTTTGGTAGGGACATAATGTATATGCATTAAAGACGCTATTCTGTGCAAGGTAATAGCTAATGATGTTATCATCCTTTGGTAGGGACATAATGTATATGCATTAAAGACGCTATTCTGTGCAAGGTAATAGCTAATGATATTATCATCCTTTGGTAGGGACATAATGTACATGCATTAAATACGCTATTCTGTGCAAGCTAATAGCTAATGATGTTATCATCCTTTGGTAGGGACATAATGTATATGCATTAAAGACGCTATTCTGTGCAAGCTAATAGCTAATGATGTTATCATCCTTTGGTAGGGACATAATGTATATGCATTAAAGACGCTATTCTGTGCAAGGTAATAGCTAATGATGTTATCATCCTTTGGTAGGGACATAATGTATATGCATTAAAGACGCTATTCTGTGCAAGGTAATAGCTAATGATGTTATCATCCTTTGGTAGGGACATAATGTATATGTATTAAAGACGCTATTCTGTGCAAGGTAATAGCTAATGATGTTATCATCCTTTGGTAGGGACATAATGTATATGCATTAAAGGCGCTATTCTGTGCAAGGTAATAGCTAATGATGTTATCATCCTTTGGTAGGGACATAATGTATATGCATTAAAGGCGCTATTCTGTGCAAGCTAATAGCTAATGATGTTATCATCCTTTGGTAGGGACATAATGTATATGCATTAAAGACGCTATTCTGTGCAAGGTAATAGCTAATGATGTTATCATCCTTTGGTAGGGACATAATGTATATGCATTAAAGACGCTATTCTGTGCAAGGTAATAGCTAATGATGTTATCATCCTTTGGTAGGGACATAATGTATATGCATTAAAGACGCTATTCTGTGCAAGGTAATAGCTAATGATGTTATCATCCTTTGGTAGGGACATAATGTATATGCATTAAAGACGCTATTCTGTGCAAGGTAATAGCTAATGATGTTATCATCCTTTGGTAGGGACATAATGTACATGCATTAAATACGCTATTCTGTGCAAGCTAATAGCTAATGATGTTATCATCCTTTGGTAGGGACATAATGTATATGCATTAAAGACGCTATTCTGTGCAAGGTAATAGCTAATGATGTTATCATCCTTTGGTAGGGACATAATGTATATGCATTAAGGAATGTTAGTGTACAAACAATAGAATACATAAAAGACACTAAAAAGCGCGTGTATTGCAATGAGGCTTTCGAACGTGTCTCAATATGTTCATTTTTCCACTGGCTGTTAATTCCACGATCTCAATCAGGGATAAGTAGCTCATGCAAAAACAATTCATGTATTCAGTAGTAATTTCTGTTACATTTGAAAAAAAATATAACTAATTTAATTAATCCCAATTGATACTCAAAATAGAAATCGGATATTACAGTCTAAACAAAATTATGTTATATGTAACGATACTTGTTACTGACGATAATATAGATCACATGACACCGTGAATGTCAATATATTCAGTATATAACCAGATATCTGCAATTCACTAATAATGAACTGTAGACCAAGAGTGGTGTGTGGGCTTTATATGTCACGTTGTATATATAACTTTTGACTAAATCCATGTGACATCGAACAGGGGAAAGGTGAAGTAGATATGTAGCCTTAATATATCGCAGTAATACGTATGAAGACTTTATTTTTATTTAAGCCGATGTTGTTTACTCTTTTCACCAACAAACCACTAAAGGTTGCAGAATAGGTTCAACGTAAATGTCGAAAATCAAACGTTTGATGTTTGTTGAACTGATGTCAACTTCAAAATATTCCGCAATGGAAATCTAAAATTATTTTAAGGTTACCATAAGAAGCACGCAATGTTCTGTTCTGCTATATTTAAGTGTTGTTCGGTTTGAAGAATACGTTGTTGACTCGGTCGTTAAACCAACTATTTAGTGTTTGAGGGATCAAATCATGTAAAAATGAATGATTCAATGATTCCATTGAAATTGCACATTAATTTTCGTGAAAATAAAAATAAACTTCAAAAATAGCACACAGAACTGAGCTTAATAACCACCCACCACATAAGAGTCGTATGATGGATATGTTGTAATATTACAAATACAAACTTTGTCACTATATTCTACACTATAACTGCATCTACTCTCGAAGCTGCAAATTTATTTTTGCGACGGTGATTTAATCCAGAATAGGGTCATCTAACCATGCCTTTGTATCTTGCCCAAGAAATGGGCCATCTAACTTTGCAACAGTAGTTTAGGCCAACATTTGGCAATGTACCACTATAATCTACTCTAGAATCCAGCAATCTAACTATGTCACTACATTCTACTCTACTTCATCTATATTTACCCAAGCATGCTGAACGGGCTAACTAAAGTTATCACTATATTCTACTCCAGAAATTGATTTTTGTCCCTGCATTGCATTCTACTTTAAAATTTGACAGAAGTGTTTGTCGCTAGATAGGTTGGATGTACAGGTCGGACAATCTCTGGTTATCAATGAAATGTCATGTTTCAGTGGTGGACATTTTTTATGTTTGGTCGCTATTTCATTGTAAAGCCAATCCCAGTTTCACACTCAATATTTCCATCCCTTCCTCCCAAATGTGCTTTGTTTGTAAAAGATCATGAACATATTTTTTTTTTCAAATTTTCTATTTATTAATTTGGATTTGCTTTTTCCGTGTTGTTTGTTTAACTTTGTTTTTGCCTTTATTTTATGTGTGATTTGCACGAGAGCTTAACATTGTCTACGCCCATAATGAATGTGCAATCTTTCAAGTGACATATAACAATTGCGACTGTCCACTCACAATAAATGTCACAATATCCTGTTTTGTATTTAAATGTTTATTTTTGTTTTATTATATTTCAAATAAATTGTTACATAACAGCACAGGATACAAATAATGACAAATTACAACCCATTCATAATGTATGCGTGTATAACATCTAGAATCTAGACTGTAAAATCAATTGTCTTTTCTTTTCCGTTCAGAAATTACATATTCGAGCCTTATACCGAGTGATATATGGTACCTCAGCTTTGCAAGAAATAACAGAAGGCTGTTAATTTTTTTTAATTTACTAGTGTAAATATACTCTTTTGAAATATCGGAATAATATGAGTTAGTATAGTATGTGTAAACTTCATCTCACAAAGTAATGTGTTTTATGAGAGTGGTTTGGAACACTGAAAAAAGTCATCCCAATGATCATACCACAGGGAGCCCAGGAACTATGATCAACTGTACGCACTCCCTATGAGCGGGGGGGGGGGGGGTATCGGCTGGTATCTAGTGTAAGAAATGGACAAGGGATGAAGGCTCCAGCCAGCTAACATTTTTTAAACTCGAAAAATAGACGAAAGGAATGAAAAATAAAATCTAAAAAAAATACCAGGTTGAAGAATATTAGTTACTCCTTCGAATTTCGTCAAAGCCTTACCTACATTTTACCCATATCTGCAGAATAAATCAAGAAAACTACACAAATTTACTCCATTTAGGAATTCCTAACGGTTTGCCCGAACGCATGGCACAGTGGCCTGTTCAGCACTTGTCAACAACCAATCACAAGACTGGTTACGAACCACATCGAGGTCACGACTCGGTTAGCCTCGCTCAACTGGTGGTTGATGCCCAGCTCGTGTTCGAATTTCATGTTAACAAACAATGTATTTTCATGCGTTGTATACGTCGCTATGTGTCCCATATTCGAGTCAACAGTGATTAAACTGTTTCTTTTTATACTTTCCTCGCTTTGATTATGACATCTGATGACCCAGTCTCTCACGCAGAGTTCTATTTCTACGAATTTATCTCCACGCGGTTTTATACTTTCGCTGTAACCGCAAAGAGCTCTGGGAAGGAGAATGATGATGGACAGTCATGTGATAGGTCACCTGATGATTTCGTCTGGCGTTCTGCTCTGTTACAATCCATGGCAGGCTTTATATATCGTCGAATATATCTTGACACAACACGTAAAGTCCACCCTATTTTCCGTTCAATGACAACCGAGGGCAAGGAACCGACAGATGACAGCACCCAACCAAAGGCATTAGTTCCCGCTGTTGCGCAGGTATAAATAGATCGGCACTCTCGCCAATCGGGACTGGCTTCATTCACACATAGCCGCTATCCCGTACATATGAAATTGTACATTTGGACCGTCTTATACAACCCGAGCTTGCCAGCTGATTGAATGTGGCCTTAGTCCTTTGTAGGTTGTAGCATAAAATAGGGATCAGCCCTCGAATGACCGTCGAAACAATTTGTGTGCACTATTAGTACTCTCTTGGTCGAAAATGCATTCTACGTATATATATATAAATATTACGTGTTGTTATCTGATTGCATGCAAATGTATGTGTACAAGAATATGTACAATCATCTATTCACCGACAGTGCCTCGTGTGGTTATATCTCATTTGCAACAAATCCATATAAATCTCTCAAGCAAATATTATTACATATTACAGTATGGACCTTGTAATTGTTATGGTTTGAAACCTGGGGACACAAAACATTGGTGCGTCTGTGGTTTGAGTAAAAAACAACCTTGGTGCGATGGTGAGTAATTTCTAAACATTCCTTTACTTTCACAAAATGTTAGGACAGTGAATTTTGGCTGGATTTTGTTAACAGTTTTTGTATGTGATTTCTCTGGACTTAATTTTGTGTCAGTTGAGATGCCATGGAAGAACACTCAAACATATAGGCAGTAATGATACATAGCATGTGAGGCCAAGCAAATTATTGCATGTCATAGTCCCAGTGAGTTTTTCCTTTAATTCCAGATTGAGTTATTGAACAGTGGATTTTAACCAGTGACTGCATTGAATGGTGAAATTAATACATTTAGACTTCAAGTTATTAGTTGTAGTAGGGTGTTTCATCTGTCAGTAATTATTTGTTTTGTGTACGTTTCAGGATCACATAAAGGAACTGGTTTCAGACCTCTCAAATGGACTGTACCAAAGAAGCAGCAAACTCTGTACCAGCTTTGTGCATGTAAACACACCAAGGTACCGCCATACTGTGATGCAACACACACTAACTTACCTAGTACTGTGATAGCAAGATACAAAGGCTGTACACAACACCATGGTAGCTGTAATAAACTATGTACACAGTGCGGCTGGGTACCAGAGTTCTAAATATTGTGTTTTATGATGATTCATTCTTAGCTATAATGAGGGTGTACAATGTGTACAGTGGAATTCAGATTATCTTCACTGGAAACTGTAACCAGATATATAGATAGTCTTGGATTTCAAACCATGATGCATTGGGGCAACAAACGCTATAAAATGTTATACAACAAAATATATGTTTGTCAATTATTGCCTTGATAGCATAGAAACATGTGTGGATTGGGACTTGCATGAAAATAAAATTGACTTTTATAATGTTGTCAAATGAATTGGGGGAATAATTGCAATACCAGGATAGTTATGTAGAAATTAATTTTAATAAATATTACCACCTTAATACATTGATCCCATCAGAAATTATTATAACAATTATTATAGTTGTTGAATATGTATTTTGTAGCAATAAGTGTTGTGTTGTATTCCAATCTTTGCCAGCAGTAGATGTTTGAACCAACATGGGTCAATGTTATTTCAACAAATATTTATAAGCCAACTGTTTTCATTCTGCTAAGTGCTCACTTTAAGAGATCTGTCCTGACTAAATGTTATCAGCTATTTACTGTTTTGTAAAAAAATTATTACAATTACTAGTTATTATTTTTAGTTAGCTGTTGTAATAAACTTAATCAATGGAACAGAAATTCAGTCTCTGTACAGTCTTATAGTGTATCACTCCTATTTTGTAATGCTCATGGCTCTGTTGATTTCAGCGTAAAATACAAAACATTCAACACTGGAAAGTATCTTTTACTGTCAACAACATGTTGGATTATTAATAATGATTTGGTAATGCATGTAAATATGAGGCAATCATAAAAGATATCAAGATAAGCAATGTATGAGATTATTATAAGAACACTGTAAAGATTACATGTAGTCAGTATGGTAAGCTTCAATGCAATCCTGATTTGCCTGACTGCATACTTTGGGATAACCTTATAAGATTATTGTTAGAAATGTATGCTTTTAGTCAGTAGCCTGAAATGCTGGCAAAAAGTGAAAATTTACAAAAATTATGCCTGTGCCTGTGATTGTATGTACATCATGCATTGTTGATGTCTCTGATGTAAACAAAGAAAAGTGTAAAGACGTGATGTAAATATGACTCATAATAAGTAGACATCTGTAATGTATTCATACATATGAACAGTCAAATTCTTTTTTTTGCTGCCAGATTTATAATAACAAGCCATGCATGGCACAGTCCCAGTTAGTTATCAAATTTATGATATATAATTTTGTTTATAGTAATATAGTTTGAACATAAACATATCAGAAGTATGGATCCAGAAAATGATGCTTCATTATAATGATTTTTTAACATTAAAGGCCCAGTAGCTGTAATGAAAACGTCTCTAACGGCGTTCTAAATAACTATCTTGGGTTGAAAACTTGTTGCATTTATCTTTGAAATTGCTTATCTCCTATTATAATAAAATTTACATCGATCTCTGTGCGGATACGAATGCGGAGAAAATGCTCACGACCGAACTCAACGCCATATTTCTAGGTGGTCTGACTGCAGTTCGGCGTCTTCTACACCGATCTGACGCATATCGCGCTAGGTGTGCCGGGAGTTTGTTCGAAATTTCGAACGTTTCGAAGTCAATTGTCGATTGCCACGTATTTTACGGATATATTAAATCGTTTCAGAGACCTGTTTACTAAATAATGATAAATGAAACTTAGAAAGCTTGTAAGAACAAACTGGGCCCAAATCGCGCAAATTGCACTGGTTCGGATAGAGTTCTACGCGTGATTTTATTGCGCTCAAGGACGTTCTATTTTCGAACTAGTTGAAACCGGAAATAACGCAACTACTTTCGAACTTCAAACACAAATTTGATTATCGTTATTATGTGTTAGTTTCTGTTGTTTCAAAGATTGAATTATGTATGACAATAATATTTCACTCTATAAACAATATTTCACTAAGATATGTGATTCAAAGGCAACCCAAATTGTAAAAAGCAATATCAAGTTCCGCGTATAAACACTGTTGTAAAGAGGCGGCGGAGCGGAATTTTAGCCAAAATCGTTTAGTAAGGCGTCATATGACACAGGTTTGAGCTGGGACAGCGCTTCCGGTGACGACATAACGGTAAGGCGTCATATGACACAGGTTTGAGCTGGGACAGCGCTTCCGGTGACGACATAACGGTAAGGCGTCATATGACACAGGTTTGTGCTGGGACAGCGCTTCCAGTGACGACACAACGAAGTACTCGGAATTGCGCACGCGCAAACAATCAGTAATGACGTATGATGGTTTAACAAACGGAGCTTAGGGTACGTACAATAAACACTTCACGATGTTGATTCAGTACTTTTAGCGAGCTTATAAAGCATACAGAAGGGCCCGGTACCAAATAATTGAACTAGTTTCAGCTAATAGAACGGAAATAATTGCTATTCATGTAGAACACGTTTGCAATACAAAAAACTAGGTCGTTACAGCTAGTGTATCTTTAAAATGATTGACATCTTGTATCTGATCGTCAAACGAGTACTTGTCCATAACAAATGTCCACCAGTTGGCCATTTTGAATGATGATGTAACATGATGTAAAACGAATATATATAAAATTTGAACATAATCAGTCAAAGCATATCAGAGATATGGTTCTCGAAGCGCATTCATTTAAACAAAATGGCTGCTAGTCAGCCATTTTGAATCCGATCTGAAAAATAAAAAGACGTGCATCAGGAACCTATTATCTCTAATGTGTGTACCAAGTTTGAACAAAATCCATCTATAAATGCCAAGATCCAGTTCTGGAATGCCAGATATGCTTGATTTTTGATGATTTTTTAGCACAAAAATTGCTACCATTTGGCCATTTTGAATCAGATAGTCAAACCAATATATCTATGTCATGATGTATAATGAATATATAAAATTTGAACATAATCAGTCAAAGCATGGCAGAGATATGGCACTAGAACTGCATTCATTAAAACAAAATGGCTGCCAGTCAGCCATTTTTAATTGGATTTAAAAAATAAAATGATGTGCATCAAGGTCCCAAATGTCCAATCTATGTACCAAGTTTGAACAAAATTCATCTATAAACGCTTGATTTTGATGATTTTTTAACATAAAAATGGCCGCCGTTCGGCCATCTTGAACCAGATCGTGAAACAAATTGACATGCATATGTATAATATGTATGATGTATGTTTTGAAGTTTGATTGTGATTAGTCCAGGCATGTCTAAGATACAGATACGCACACACGGACACACAATGGTCAATCCATAAGTCCCTGTTTTCGGACTGCGTTCGAACGGGAACTAATAATGATCGCCACTAATTTGCTAAAGTTAATCATTATCATAAAGACAATTCTTGTGAACTATATACTAGACGAAATCAGATGCAGCTTTTAGACATGAATTAATTGTACAAAACTTGAAAATACTTGGACTTTACTCATATATGCTAGTTTACAGACCAAACAGCACCACTCATTGCGGCCCCTCACATTACAATTGAATAATTAACGGTGAATACAATGTTTAATCAAAAGTAAAAAATACTGTGTGCACAACTCAAATCTATGAACTCAGTTGTGGAAGACGTGTACAATGTAGCTAGGTGATTTGGTGAAGGATTAAAGTAAAATACTACCCCACATAAGATAGTAATATATTTATAATAACATTATGAAAACATTTTTCATTCATTGTAAAAAAATACCAGATGAACTGTTTAAATGATGAATCTACATTTGACGTGTACAATTATGTGATATAAATATTGTATTACATAAAAACAATTAGTATACTATAGACTGACAAATTTTGATTGGCTCAATATTATAGTTTATTTCATATCAGTGGCCACTTTGCTTTTAATCCAAGTAGGACATTATTAGACACACTGTTTTGTAAGGAGCACACATTGGTGTTATTATCATTAGTGGTGTCTGGGGTATTTTATTTTGTATCAAGATTCATTGCTTATTTAAGAGAGTGACCACATAAACCAAACAGACCTTTTCAGGACCACCACATCTGTTTTAATGTTTAAATAAAAGTTGCACTGTTTCTGTCTATTCACATACCCTATGCTTTTCCCATGTCATACTCAAGTTCACCTGAAATCTACTAAATCTGTTTGTTGACATAAATTTACAATGTTGGCAATGAGTTGAATTCTAGTAAACAGAGAAATAAACATCAACACTATGTGCCACTAATGTGAAATTCACTATACGTCAGTTTTCATCGCAATTATTTAAATTTAAATTATTTAAATTTCTAAGCTTTGTAACAAGAGGCTTTGCTTGTATCAGAATATAGAAATGTTTGATTCTGTGAAGCATACAGTCGTTTCATGAATCTACAATCTTTCTCAGCAAAGTTTGTCACAGAAAATGAATACTGCCACCCAGTGGTGAATATGATCAATAAATTATCCTTTTTTTTTTCTAACTATTCTTTCATAAGTCTTGCCAGCTGTGCTTCCAAATCTTCATCTGTGACCTTTGATTTGCCTGTAGGAAGTGCTTCCCTGTTTGCTGATGGGGCACCTGCCAGCTGTGAATTATCACATAGAACAATTATTAAATTATACCACTCAGTCATGTGACCTATTATTTAATTGTATGTATGTTAATTGCTCTAAACCCATGACAGTTCTCTTTCCTTATGTCCATATGATAAGGTGAACAAAAGTATAGTTTTTCATGGGTATACAGTTGGAAGGAGCAAAGTTATTATATAATAATGGATTCTTATCACACCAGTGCTGCTTTAAGCAATCACTTATACTACAACAATATTGTTCATACTGGAATGTATAAACAACTAATGCAAAGACTGAAAAAAACAAAACAAGTCATTGTCAATGACACGTCCCCGTTCTGTTCATATTTGAGTGACATATACATTCAAAGCAGATCATGACCGAAATGCACCTGCATATGTACAACACATTGTACTAAATCTGAACAAAATCCATCCATACATGACTGAGATCTGGTTCCGGAATTGTGAAAATACATGATTTTAATGCATTTTCGGCCTTAAAATGGCCATCATTCCGCTATTGTTAAGCGGATCATGAAACAAATGCACATATTTATTTGTGACATGATGTACCATGTGTGTGTGAAGTTTGAACTTGATCAATCCAGACATGTCTTTGATAAGGATCCAGAACTGAATTCTTTAAGAAAATGGCCGCCAGTCGGCCATTTCGAACATGATCCGAAAAAAAATAGACGTGCATCAAGGTCCTATTATGTTTAATGTATGTACCAAATTTGAACGAAATCCGTCCATGCATAACTGAGATCCGGGTTCGGAATGGTGAAAATATGCGATTTCAATGCATTTTCGGCCATAAAGCGACCGCCATTTGGCTATCATTAATGAGATCATGAAACAAATGCACATACATATTTGTGACATGATGTACCTTGTGTGTGTGAAGTTTGAACTTGATCAATCCAGACATGTCTCGGATACAAATCCAGAACTGAATTCTTTAAAACAAAATGGCCGCCAGTCGGCCATTTCGAACTTGATCCGAAAAAAAAAATGGCGTGCATCAAGGTCCTATTATGTTTAATGTATGTACCAAATTTGAACGAAATCCGTCCATGCATAACTGAGATCCGGGTCCGGAATGGTGAAAATGTGCGATTTCAATGCATTTTCGGCCTTAAAGCAGCCGCCATTTGGCTATCGTTAATGAGATCATGAAACAAATGCACACACATATTTGTGACATGATGTACCTTGTGTATGTGAAGTTTGAACTCGATCAATTCAAGCATGTCTCAGATACGGATCCAGAACTGAATTCTTTAAAACAAAATGGCCGCCAGTCGGCCATTTCAAACCCGATCCAAAAAAAAAATGACGTGCATCAAGGTTCTATTATGTTTAATGTATGTACCAAATTTGAACAAAATCCGTCCATGCATAACTGAGATCCGGGTCCGGAATGGTGAAAATGTGTGATTTTGATGCATTTTCGGCCTTAAAATGGCCGCTATTCGGCTATCGTTAATCGGATCATGAAAAAAATGCATGTGCATATGTCCCATATAATATGTGATGTATGAGTGAAGTTTGAACTTAATCGGTCCATGCATGTTCGAGATACAGGTGATCACGGACGCACGCACGGACGCACATAGGGCAAAACATAAGTCCCTGTTTTCGAACTACGTCCGAACGGGGACTAAAAAGTCTGTCTTTCTCTGTGCCTCATAAAAAGTTAACACATTGCCAGTTGATGCAATTTTTCCCTATTCATCTTGGCTATCAATGGAGGCTTTCAGCAGATGACGTGTTAACTAATAGTACCACCTTAGAAAATGCAGCTATAATTGTTATGATTGCAGAATGCAAGACTAAACCATGATAACACTTGGGGAGACTCACCCTTTTTCTAGAGTTACTTATTCATTATTCAATGGAACCACCACAAAGGTTGAATTATTAGCTTCAACTCATTGCACACCTGTATTCAATGACATTCAAGGATATGGCACTCACTGACAAACACATAACCTAGTTCACTCATGCACTTCACTTGATGTTTATTTGTTACAGACTGTGATGTGTTTAATGCATGTTTGAAAGGAAATCCTGTCATTACGTTGTGACTATCCTACCTTGCCAGATATCTCAATACCAATCTCATCAAGTACTTGTGTGACAATTGCGTCCTGCTCCTCCTCATCACCAGATTCATCAAATACTTCATCTAATGTGTCATTGACTGGAAATAATGAAAGTATGGATAAATGTGTCATTGACTGGAAATAATGAAAGTATGGATAAATGTGTCATTGACTGGAAATAATGAAAGTATAGATAAATGTGTCACTGACTGGAAATAATGAAAGTATGAATAAATGTGTCATTGACTAGAAATAATGAAAGTATGGATAAATGTGTCATTGACTGGAAATAATGAAAGTATGGATAAATGTGTCATTGACTGGGAATAGTGAAAGTATGGATAAATGTGTCATTGACTGAGAATAATGAAAGTATGGATAAATGTGTCATTGACTGATAATAATGAAAGTATGGATAAATGTGTCATTGACTGGGAATAATGAAAGTATGGATAAATGTGTCATTGACTGGGAATAATGAAAGTATGGATAAATGTGTCACTAACTGGAAATAATGAAAGTATGGATAAATGTGTCATTGACTAGAAATAATGAAAGTATGGATAAATGTGTCATTGACTGGAAATAATGAAAGTATGGATAAATGTGTCATTGACTGGGAATAGTGAAAGTATGGATAAATGTGTCATTGACTGAGAATAATGAAAGTATGGATAAATGTGTCATTGACTGATAAAAATGAAAGTATGGATAAATGTGTCATTGACTGGGAATAATGAAAGTATGGATAAATGTGTCATTGAGTGGGAATAATGAAAGTATGGATAAATGTGTCATTGACTGGAAATAATGAAAGTATGGATAAATGTGTCATTGACTGGAAATAATGAAAGTATGGATAAATGTGTCATTGACTGGGAATAATGAAAGTATGGATAAATGTGTCATTGACTGGAAATAATGAAAGTATGGATAAATGAGTCACTGACTGGAAATATGGAGATGGTGTATGGACCAATGTAATAGTCTATACGGTTGTTATGATGTATTTCAGTCACTATTTTGTTACAATTTAACACTGCTTACATGTGAAATTATTTCTAGAGAGACATTTGATTTTTAAATGTAGTGAATTAAGAAAATATTTGAAATGTCTACTTACTCATTTCTTCTGTCATTTCCATTTTTGTGGATTCTTTTTCAAAGTCTTGCATTGTCTTTAAAACCTGTTTTGCATCCATCTGTTTATTCATTGAGCCCATTACCTGGAAAAAGATACAGTAATGAAGTATCCAATTCAGTGTTTATTTATTAAGCCCATTACCAGGAAATAGAAATGAAGTGACTCTGAACACTGCAATTATTATGACTGATTCATATGGATATACAGTGAAACCTGCCTAGACTGACTGATACAATGATTCTGTAGGGTGGCCACATGTTCACATGTCTAGTTTAGCCAAGGTTCATACTATGGTTTCACTGTATTTCGTTTTAACAGCATCATGGGCCATATAAATATGACACTGGTAATTTTCAATGGTTTAGCTTAGTGAAGGCATCTAGCTCAATTGAACCAAATTAAGTGAAGTTAATACTGATTGAACACTCTAATGAGCATCATCAAGTCCATTTTAGCACTACAGAGTAAGATTAAAACTGAATCTTGAATCTGAGGGAACTGCATAATATATGCAGTACCAAATCAACAGTGATATTTTACAATGTTGGTGGTTTATATTTCTTTGAGGTTTGTTGACGAAAAATTAGGCTTATAAATGGATAAAAGTTAAAACTTCTCCCAAGCAATTATTTATGCTAATTTATTCATAAACAAATCATCCTGTGTACGATACTAGAGTGTCTTCATCGACTAGCATCGTCCAAATTAACTTGAGGATCGGCCGTTACGCCCCGGGATCACTAATCACTTGTGAGTGCGTTTAATAAGTGGAACAGCATTCAACCCTGCATTTCACGTGAATATTGGTCTGTACATTTCGGGGTAACGAAAGTATATTCTAAACAAAGTTTTAAATAAAAACTAACTCAACTGCATTACGTAGCAGCAAATGATCACAGTTGAGCAATCTGGTCATGCTGCGTTTCACAAATGTTGATTATTACTCAGCAGTGATTATAATAACGTACAAAGAATAAATTTCAAATAAAATTCAACTTAGTTTCATCATAAGCAAATGATTCCGGCCGCATAAATACGCTTGATGCAGTAGGGTATCCGCCATGTCCTTTCTCTTGCATGAGTTGACCTAATTGGTCAAATCACTACCGGTAATTAACAAATAAAAATGCTGGATGTTCAAATTACCGAAGCTCATTTAAATATGTTAAACGCGGAAGAAATTTGCCGTTGTTATAGTACGATTTTTTGGCTTGAATTTTTATGGGAAAATGGCATGATTTTTTTTTCAAATCAAAAAATAGTTGTTTTCAAAAGACAAACTGAGCATTAGTAGCATAATTTAACATTGTTTACAGTGATAACAGCTCATTGTCGAAACAAAGCTTACCCATTTACGCTAACTGATAGTCACAATAAACACGCTTTTAAATAGACTATTTTAGGTGTCAGGAAAGATTGAAATGTCCGAAAAATGACGCCAAAATATTTAAAAAACAACTTTAAAAACTGACGAAAAATCGCCCTGGACAATTTCTTGATCCCATTTTTTTTTTTTTAAACACAAACTGCTCAGTGTGAATTTACGGCAGAATCAGGTACTACAGGGAACGCATTTCAAACACAAATCTAACGGCCCTTTTCGGGGCCAGCACAGAAAGGAAACAATCGTTATTCACATACCAAATAATTTTGCCTGACCCCGGAGGGGGGGGGGGGGCCTTACAATTGGATAAATTACTTTTTGTAAAATGCTGTAAATTTGGAGGGGAGCTTATACTCGAACAGGGGTTTATACTCGGACAACAACGGTATCTTGAGATATCCTTCATTTATTACACTTGTTGTCTAAGGTATTACCAGGAAGTTTTAAGGAGTGTTATTATTGAGATTATTATTTGCTGATGAAATTCTAGTCTAGTGTAGTATATAGAGCAATGACTATTTACCTTGGTAGTGCTAGCCATAGCATCAGCCATCTTCATATTTGATTGCATTGCCTGGTAAATTAAAAAAAAAAATATTATTTTACAAATGGCATTGTATCACAATGTGCCATAATTTTGCAATATATTACACATCCTATCTGCATACTGCCCATATTAAGAAATGTAAATTCCAAATATGCAACTTTTCTGTGGCATTTCCAAGAAGGTTGATGTTTGTAAAAAAAAAAAAAAAAATCACGGCAAGAAGGTGACAATAATTTTCACCATTTTTGAGACTTCTGCTCCAAGCAATTGCGATTAAAATAATAATGTTATTATGAGTAGACCATGAAGTATAAATTGGGAACGCAATCTCATCAACCTCCATTACTTGTCAATTGATTTACACACTTTACTGTTCTTGTGCTTACTTTGTGATGTCATAACCCTCATAACAATTTTCTCTATAGATTTAATAATAGGTTTTGGTCTTTTTTGAGTTATTTTGCTTTTGTAGTTTTGACCCATTTTCTACTGTGTTTAAATAGAATAGAATAGATTGGGTGAATATGAATTGATATATGTGTGCAATTTGCTCAGTCACAGTTGCTTCCTTTGTAAAATTGATTTGTTTTAAACATAGTTGTCAGATTGCAGCAACCAACAATTACCTGGTACATTGCTGCTATTGATTTTACAAATGCAATCAAAACAATATGGACGCTCAGTGTGAGAAACCCTGTTTGTTGATGGGTGATCAGCCACCTCGTAAATGCTGATTTTTTATTTATTGGATGTTTTTATGAATTATAAACATGCAATTCCCAGTACAATTAAATCTAATTCAATATCAAACAAAATACATGACATTATCGTCATTTCACTTGAAAATAAATACTGTACCCCAGCTCTTGTATGAACATGTTTACCCAGGGTCCATAGCACCATGAGCCAAATGATTTCCAAGACTTTTCCAGAACTTTCTTGCATTTTTCTAAGACATTTTGACCTTTCATTCGGGCTCAGGGATAGCAATCACTGCTGACACTTGTCGTAACTGGGGTAGAAAACACTCTATGCTCGTTACCCAGTAATAACTATGAAGAAATTTTAAGACTTTTCAAGGATTTTTTGATTTTCCTGTAATTTAAAAACAACTCAAAGACTTTCCAGACCTTAAAAAAAAATCTTGTTTTTACCCCACTTGGTGTGACATCAATACTGCCATCACTGCGATGAGCATTACAAGATCATTGCTCATTGTTCCTCCAATATGAAAAAATTTCCTTTTACTGCTCTGATTCACTGCAAACATGATGATGGAAAATATATACATTTTGACAGGCTGTTATTCCCCAAAAAACAGATTAAGAGAAAATTTGTTATCTTCTCGGATACTACAGAAATTTCATTTGATCCACAACATACCGGTACTACTGATGCAGATACATGCTGAATAAACTATTATCACGCTGAACGCCAATATTACTTTAGTGAAATGAATTGCAGCAATGTAATTGTTGATCAATATTATAACAACGTTTAGAACACATCAGTTTTACGAAGGAAGCGACTGAAATTACCATGGCGAGTGACACTGGTTGAAAAAATATTATGGATTCTATCTTACCTTGGTTTGTGAGTTAATTGAGGTTATTTTTGAACCAACAGCAACATTTTTCGTTTTCTGCTTTCTAAGGGCTACTAACTGCTTAGCTAATGTGGTGGCAGCCTGCAATCGTAACATATTATTTACAATGACTTATAAAGTAATGTATACATGGATGTATATTTCTGTTTCTAGATTCAGAACAATTCAAGTAACCTTAACCTGGTAATAGAAAAGGATAAGAATACTCTAATAGAAAATAGAATCTGCAGTCAATGCTCTCTTCAGCATATAGAAGGCGAAATACACTTTCTTATGATGTTCCCTAAATACCAAAAGCATTGAACTGATATGTTTCAAACATTGTATTTTCATCTGAGATCACACAATTTATATACTTAATGGAAAGTACTAACAAAAATATAATCATCAATTCATAAATTTATTCTTCCTTGCACGGAATTAATTTTCTTTTTTTTTTATTTTGTATCATTATCTGTTGTTTGTATTACATCTTTATTGCTATAAACTGATAGAAACACTGTTTTTCTAAGGACGCAATAAAGTTACTATCGTATTTACTCAATGTTTGTATATGTCAGAGAAACAATAGCCTGTCATTGGTTGTAGTATGACAGTTTCTGAAAATATTCAAATGATATACTTTTTCAGTCAACAATATCCACAAAAAATAATGTATGTTATATTATTTCAAAATGACTTTGGTAATCATGCCTACTGAAATAGTGTTACCTGTCTATTGCCTTGTTTTGCTGCCTTCTTTATCTCCATTTCCTGATGAAACAAACACATCATGTTTAGTACCTAATCATGTCATCAGATATCCCTTTATATGATCACAACATTTATTGATTATCAATCAGTTATCAAATGTTTCAATGAAATAACATTTTCATTTGTGTAGATAAACTTTTTCATTTGATTAACATGTAGATGAAAAGTAGAAATAGTGTAAATGAAATTAACTTACATGAAGAAAAGTGTGAAGCTCATTATGCATGTATTACTGAATAACTCACCAATAATTTTTCTTGTCTCTCTAACTTAGCCCTGTCTCTGTCTAGATCTCTGTGAGTTCTCCTCATTTGTCTGTCATTCTCACGCAGTACTTCTACAAACACAAATAAATTTTTAAAAAAGGTTAGAATCTTCAGATATCAAAGTTGTAGCACACTCAGGCTTCCCAGCCATTTTACCATAATTTCCCAGTCATGTTATCGGGAATACCCATTTATAAATATGGGTTTAGGACCTCGGCCATGATATTACAATTATTATGCTTTCCAAAATGCGTAACTTATGACACAAATTCACCTCACAGCTAGGAACTCTTTAATAAATAATATCTTTGTGCAGTACGATGTGTATGGGTACTTAGTCAATAGATCTCGCGATATTAGGTGGATATGGGTAACATTTACAAAGATCATTTGTGTAAGGAACAGTAGTGGAGCTTCTCCACGGTGCTTTACGCTCCCGCGAAGGTCCACAAACACGGTTAATAGGAATCGGAGTATACCGTGCCCATGCACTTGAACTGAACATGTAGAAGCCTTCGCTTCAATCCAGTCTCATGAACGGTCAACAAGAATGTACAGTAAGACAGGCGTAAAGAAACTGATAAACAAACTAAATTTTCTTACCTTTAGCTGTTGGTTTCTTAGAGAAGAGCGACATATTCACGATTATTTTTAAATTCTAAGCAATCCGAAAAGTTATTTTAAGTTATATTCATGTGACGATGACTGTGTAACTCGTCATCGCCAGTGAACAGAAAAGCCGGAAGTAAATATAGCAGCCTCGCTTTGGGGAATACGACCGTTGTTCTGCAACAGCGCCCTTGTAGGCAGCATATGGTCTTCGTTCGTTTTGTGAATGAATAAATGTTGGCGCCATTATGTGCCAATTATGTGTCTCAATATCACTTACATCCGTTGTCGTATTACAATTAAATGTTTTCTAAAATAAGTCTGTACTTGTGAAAGGAATATAAATCTAATTTTAAAAATGATAACAGGCTTTCAGTACAGTGTTGAGTGCATACATATATTGTAATATTGTTCAATATTTATCATGAATTTAAAATGTTGCTTTTACAGGACACACAAAACTGTCCACTAATTTGAAAATATAATTTAAAACCACTAAATACGCATGTGCAATGTATGTTGTACGAACTAAAAAAAAACACTGCAAACGCGTTTCCAAAAATGTGATTGTTTCATCGATCTAAAACTCAAATGCGTGCTACGAGAACAGCGTTTTAAAGTTACGATAAATGATAGTCCAACTTATTCATCAGAATATACAATATCAAACAACAAGAATAAAAATGACATGATCTCGTCCAGCAGCCCGCCTTGTCACTCGTGCTCGAAAATATGACCACATTACAGACATTTTTTATTAAACTTCATTGGTTACCAGTTGTACAAAGAATCAATTTCAAATTACTTTTACTAGTGTATAAATCTTTGTATGGTTTTGCCCCAAATTATCTATGTGAATGAATCGAATTGTATGTACCTAGTCGTAGTTTAAGATCTGAATCGAAGTTTCTTATTAAAACTCGTCAGGTGTGTAGTAAAAAGTCCAAGGTGTTATACAAAGACCGTGCTTTTGAAAATTTAGGTCCTAAACTTTTTAATGAATTACCTCTGTCTGTTCGTTCTAGTCCTTCAGTAGACATTTTTAAATCCAGACTGAAAACGCACTTATTTAAATGTGCTTTTAATATATTTGATTGATTGTTTATTGTATCAGCGCCTTTGATCTTCATATGTTGGAATTGTTGCGCTTAATTAAATAAAGTTATTATTATTATTATTATATTGATTCTTTAATTTAAAAAAATAATGAAATGTTAATTACCCAACCGAAACGGAAACAGAAACCAAGAAATAACTCCTTTTCCTCATATGTCCGCAATGTTAACCTTTCTCAGCCATTTCAAACTGATTATTTTAACAAACTTTAATGTAAGTAGTGTTCTCACTATTCATACGTTTAGGCAAATAATGCGTGTCAATGTAAATGTGTGCGGTGAATACCTCACTACTATGCATGAGAATTGGATTAACTTCAGAGTCAAATATCTAAAGACAAACTACTGAAACAAAATGCGATGGATTTAATACCATGGATCGGTACAAGATAATCTCAATTCGACTTTCATCTGAGATCCATTTTTCATTATTTTTACCTTAAAATATGTATTTGCTAAATACAATATTTTTTACAATGTATACACAGTTTGTTAAGCCGCTAATTGTATGGCCAAGTCACCAATATAAAGCAGATATGAATTTTAATAACGCCACATAGACCCGCTACAGATACCAGTCTGAAGCATGTAATCAATATTTTGTTAATTGATAGGTGGACAATGTGGAGCCCTGCTTTACACCGTGTGGACAATGTGGAGCCCTGCTTTACACCGTGTGGACAATGTGGAGCCCTGCTTTACACCGTGTGGACAATGTGGAGCCCTGCTTTACACCGTGTGGACAATGTGGAGCCCTGCTTTACACCGTGTGGACAATGTGGAGCCCTGCTTTACACCTTGTGGACAATGTGGAGCCCTGCTTTACACCGTGTGGACAATGTGGAGCCCTGCTTTACACCGTGTGGACAATGTGGAGCCCTGCTTTACACCTTGTGGACAATGTGGAGCCCTGCTTTACACCGTGTGGACAATGTGGAGCCCTGCTTTACACCGTGTGGACAATGTGGAGCCCTGCTTTACACCGTGTGGACAATGTGGAGCCCTGCTTTACACCGTGTGGACAATGTGGAGCCCTGCTTTACACCGTGTGGACAATGTGGAGCCCTGCTTTACACCGTGTGGACAATGTGGAGCCCTGCTTTACACCGTGTGTACAATGTGGAGCCCTGCTTTACACCGTGTGTACAATGTGGAGCCCTGCTTTACACCGTGTGGACAATGTGGAGCCCTGCTTTACACCGTGTGGACAATGTGGAGCCCTGCTTTACACCGTGTGGACAATGTGGAGCCCTGCTTTACACCGTGTGGACAATGTGGAGCCCTGCTTTACACCGTGTGGACAATGTGGAGCCCTGCTTTACACCGTGTGGACAATGTGGAGCCCTGCTTTACACCGTGTGGACAATGTGGAGCCCTGCTTTACACCGTGTGGACAATGTGGAGCCCTGCTTTACACCGTGTGGACAATTGAAAACCTCGTTGACTATGCGTGTTTTTACTCACGACTTCATACTGTCGTACATATATATATGCCATATATGCCAAAACATATTGCTTTTTTGAATTTCAGTTGTTTATAGAACATTGCCTTATGGTCAATTCATTCAAAAGTTGATTTTGTTTTTTTAAACTAACAAAAGTGCAGGACAGGTGACTTTTATGTTTAGATAAATATTCCAACTAGTAATGTGAAAATGTTATCAACTTACTGGCGTTTTATATGGAACCCGTACTGTACTTCTACTAACGGATATCTAACAAATTCGGGTGTACGTAATATTGCAGAATATCTTCCCAATGGTGAGAATCAATGTAATGCCTCTATAATCATCCACAGTTCCCCAATACCACAAACTCAAAGGTTTGGAAAATGTCACAAAGAGTTGCGCTAGACTTGCATACAGTTCCTTGTTTAGTTGTTTTTGTTTGTTTTTTTCAATAAAATAATGTTTTATGGGAGTGTATAAATGGCAAAAGCCGAATTACCGAAATTCTTTTATTTTATTTTATTTTATTTTATTTTATCAAATTTTAGAGTGATTATTGAAATGTCCTTGTGTGTTAAATAAGACTGGAAATACTTGTACAAAGAATCAATTTCAAATTACTTTTACTAGTGTATATATCTTTGTATTGTTTTGCCCCAAATTATCTATGTGAAAGAATCGAATTTTATGTACCTAGTCGTAGTTTAAGATCTGAATCGAAGTTTCTTATTAAAACTCGTCAGGTGTGTAGTAAAAAGTCCAAGGTGTTATACAAAGACCGTGCTTTTGAAAATTTAGGTCCTAAACTTTTTAATGAATTACCTCTGTCTGTTCGTTCTAGTCCTTCAGTAGACATTTTTAAATCCAGACTGAAAACGCACTTATTTAAATGTGCTTTTAATATTTGACTGATTGTTTATTGTATCACCGCCTTTGATCTTCATATGTTGGAATTGTTGCGCTTAATTAAATAAAGTTATTATTATTATTATTATTATATTGATTCTTTAATTTAAAAAAATAATGAAATGTTAATTACCCAACCGAAACGGAAACAGAAACCAAGAAATAACTCCTTTTCCTCATATGTCCGCAATGTTAACCTTTCTCAGCCATTTCAAACTGATTATTTTAACAAACTTTAATGTAAGTAGTGTTCTCACTATTCATACGTTTAGGCAAATAATGCGTGTCAATGTAAATGTGTGCGGTGAATACCTCACTACTATACATGAGAATTGGATTAACTTCAGAGTCAAATATCTAAAGACAAACTACTGAAACAAAATGCGATGGATTTAATACCATGGATCGGTACAAGATAATCTCAATTCGACTTTCATCTGAGATCCATTTTTCATTATTTTTACCTTAAAATATGTATTTGCTAAATACAATATTTTTTACAATGTATACACAGTTTGTTAAGCCGCTAATTGTATGGCCAAGTCACCAATATAAAGCAGATATGAATTTTAATAACGCCACATAGACCCGCTACAGATACCAGTCTGAAGCATGTAATCAATATTTTGTTAATTGATAGGTGGACAATGTGGAGCCCTGCTTTACACCGTGTGGACAATGTGGAGCCCTGCTTTACACCGTGTGGACAATGTGGAGCCCTGCTTTACACCGTGTGGACAATGTGGAGCCCTGCTTTACACCGTGTGGACAATGTGGAGCCCTGCTTTACACCGTGTGGACAATGTGGAGCCCTGCTTTACACCGTGTGGACAATGTGGAGCCCTGCTTTACACCGTGTGGACAATGTGGAGCCCTGCTTTACACCGTGTGGACAATGTGGAGCCCTGCTTTACACCGTGTGGACAATGTGGAGCCCTGCTTTACACCGTGTGTACAATGTGGAGCCCTGCTTTACACCGTGTGGACAATGTGGAGCCCTGCTTTACACCGTGTGGACAATGTGGAGCCCTGCTTTACACCGTGTGGACAATGTGGAGCCCTGCTTTACACCGTGTGGACAATGTGGAGCCCTGCTTTACACCGTGTGGACAATGTGGAGCCCTGCTTTACACCGTGTGGACAATGTGGAGCCCTGCTTTACACCGTGTGGACAATGTGGAGCCCTGCTTTACACCGTGTGGACAATGTGGAGCCCTGCTTTACACCGTGTGTACAATGTGGAGCCCTGCTTTACACCATGTGGACAATGTGGAGCCCTGCTTTACACCGTGTGGACAATGTGGAGCCCTGCTTTACACCGTGTGGACAATGTGGAGCCCTGCTTTACACCGTGTGTACAATGTGGAGCCCTGCTTTACACCGTGTGGACAATGTGGAGCCCTGCTTTACACCGTGTGGACAATGTGGAGCCCTGCTTTACACCGTGTGGACAATGTGGAGCCCTGCTTTACACCGTGTGGACAATGTGGAGCCCTGATTTACACCGTGTGGACAATGTGGAGCCCTGCTTTACACCGTGTGGGCAATGTGGAGCCCTGCTTTACACCGTGTGGACAATGTGGAGCCCTGCTTTACACCGTGTGTACAATTGAAAAACTCGTTGACTATGCGTGTTTTTACTCACGACTTCATACTGTCGTACATATATATATGCCATATATGCCAAAACATATTGCTTTTTTGAATTTCAGTTGTTTATAGAACATTGCCTTATGGTCAATTCATTCAAAAGTTGATTTTGTTTTTTTAAACTAACAAAAGTGCAGGACAGGTGACTTTTATGTTTAGATAAATATTCCAACTAGTAATGTGAAAATGTTATCAACTTACTGGCGTTTTATATGGAACCCGTACTGTACTTCTACTAACGGATATCTAACAAATTCGGGTGTACGTAATATTGCAGAATATCTTCCCAATGGTGAGAATCAATGTAATGCCTCTATAATCATCCACAGTTCCCCAATACCACAAACTCAAAGGTTTGGAAAATGTCACAAAGAGTTGCGCTAGACTTGCATACAGTTCCTTGTTTAGTTGTTTTTGTTTGTTTTTTTCAATAAAATAATGTTTTATGGGAGTGTATAAATGGCAAAAGCCGAATTACCGAAATTCTTTTATTTTATTTTATTTTATTTTATTTTATTTTATTTTATTTTATTTTATTTTATTTTATTTTATTTTATTTTATTTTATTTTATTTTATTTTATTTTATTTTATTTTATTTTATTTTATCAAATTTTATTTTATTTTATTTTATTTTATCAAATTTTAGAGTGATTATTGAAATGTCCTTGTGTGTTAAATAAGACTGGAAATACTCGAACCATTTTTGAAGTGAAATATAATTTGGGACACCCCGGAGTATGAGGTCTAAACAATGACTAGGAATGTTTAGATTTTGAATCTGTTGTCAGATTTTGTTTGTCTGTGAAGATCACGATGTGTCTTTTTATGCCTCAATAGGTCACAATATTAGTGGGCAATAGAATACGTACTTTCGGGAATGTTCGATAACGGAATATAACAACAGACAAAATGTGGAAGCAAAAACATGGTATGGTTTATTGCTTAGTAACCAACTGACATACTAACAGTTTACACATAAAAAACCCTCTAATATCTGAAAATAACATTTTATATAGGCAAATACAAATGTACAAATTGCGTGGGAAGAAAAGGGATACAATAACGAGTAAGATGATTAGTAAAGAAGAATCATTCATACGAATTAACTACTATAACGGTAGTTAATAAGAATAGTAGTTATAATTCTTAGTAATATTAAACAAATACAAATATATATTATGAATCTCCGACAGTATTGGCATTGATCTTATTTGAACTCTTTGAATGTGTTGATGCCGACGGTGTATTCGTTTATGAACATTAAGTAGCTGTTTTATACGAGCTTTCAACTGATTATGATCTGTATCCCGCAGCCATGTGACCTTGATTTATGTTTAGTAGTTTTACTTACTTCCATACATAGCACTGAAGTTTAGGTAAATTGTGAGCGACAATTTTCCCCGCAGTGATGGAATTATTATTATCCCCTGTGCAATGATTTTTTAAATCACTTATTACAAACTACATTAGTACTAGTATCATGGTTATTACTATTACACTCAATATCTGGTTGATTACCAAAACTGTGGTTAGGTATGTGATTTCTACTGTAAATATAAATGCTATTTGCGTACATATCTGAAATTAAATTTAGAATATCACACAATAAAAATAATACCACACTGTCCCCATCCATTCTCAGACAGGAAAGTAAATCTCCCAATACTAATTTTTAAGTTAGTGGTCTTACACAAATCAAGTAAAATTCACGTAAGAATAAAACTACATTGGGATTAAAATCATCAATGGGAAGGAATTCAGCCCGTCGCTCAGCACCTGGAGAGGCAATTCATTTGTATACTGTAACCAACCTATTGGTGTAATGTAAGCAATACATATTATAAATAAAATGAGATAACCAGCAATATTAACTCATGTGACAACTATTCTAATATTTTCACTTAAATATGATTAAGGCTTATGAAAATCCAGCGGAGCCCTCTACGACTAAGAGTCGGGTTAGTATTATGGTATTAATTGGATTACTGTAGATTGAAATAGAGACCGTAAGAAGTTGCAGGTTCGAATCCATAATTAGTCACATACTTTAAATAAGCTAATAAAATATGGAGAGAATTGTTACATATAAATAGATTTAAAATAAAAATTCGATATAAAAAGCTTTGTATTACAGTAGGGGTAAAAGCAGCACTGTAATACAAAGCTTTTTATATCGAAAAAGGAAAATTACAGTTTCCAAACCTACCCCTGTCAAGCCTTCTAATAAATGCTTACGAAAACAGTCAACACATAAATATATACAACTTACTGGTAAACACAATAATTGTTGTATTATGAGCCATGAAGTACAATAGAAGATAGAAAATTACCAGTTCGTATCCCGTCGTCGTCAACGCAAATATTCCCAGTACAGAGGAAGACGATTACAATGACTCGATTGAATGTTACGCTTTACATAATGCTAATTAATTCAATTGAATAATCACCCCAAACATGTGCAGATTTTACCAGTCCAAGTTATTTTTAACCACTTTTCCCTTCGTCTTACTGACCAACTTACCAACCAATTTTTTTTACTTTCCAGACTCTCCAACCAAAGGTATTAACATTTGAACCACATTTCTTAGAAAACTATTTTTCACCGCTTTCCTATCAACTTTTCGACTTCCTAGCCAACTGTATTAACAACTTTCCAATTAATTTTCAGCGAACTTTGTTAACTGACTACCCATTTTCGATTATCCAACAAACATTTTTGACCTCCTGGCTATTTTTTCATATTTTAAGTAATCATTTTCAACTTTCCTACCAATGTTCTTGACATTTCAACCAACCTTTTGAACCAACATTTGTGACTTTCTAATCAATGTTTTCGACTTTCCAACCAACGTCTACGACTTGTTAACCCACTTTTTTGACTTTCCATACATATTTCTCGATTTAGAAATTAATTTATACAGCATTCAAACCAAATTTTGATTTTCCAGCAAATTTTATTAGGACAACTTATGTTCGACTTTTCAACCAAATTTACGACTATCCAACCAACTTTTCAACTAACTGTTCCGAACTTTCTAACCCGACATTCTTCGACATTTTTTTTACTAACCAACCAACGACTTTGCAACCAACTTTTTTGGCTTTCACCTGAATGTTCCTCGAGTTTCAAATCATATTTTTCAACGTTCAAACCAACATTTGCAACTTTCTGACTAACTTTCTACACCGACTGGCCTGCTATAATTATCATAGCTTTCCAACCAACATTTTCGACTTTCCAACTATTATAGCTAACTTTTCCAACCTTCCAAACTAATTTTCACAATTCTGCAACGAACTTCCTTCGACTTTCAAAACGATCAATTCGATCTTCTAATAAACATTTTAACTTCCAGCTTATATTTTCAACAACTTTCTCATATTTTAAGCATAAATATTTGACTTTCTAACCACATTTGCGATTTTGCAACTGCTCTGACTATCAACATTACTTTCATGACTTGTTTTTAACTTGCCATCGAACATTTTTCAAACCATTTTTTTGACTTTCCAAATGAATTTGAACATATTTTCTTCTTAATCATTTTTTGTCGTTTCATCAAAGTCTATACTTTTCACAAATATTTGTCACACTATATGTCACTAAAGAATTTTTCAAAGCTGAACACCACATTTCTATCTCAATACTATTGTTTTGGGGAATGAATAAGTTCATATTCACATTTATTGAATTTGTTTAATAGTCATGGATTATTCTTACATGCAAATTTTCATCTCATTGGAAGATTCTTTCCTACTTTGCATGCAAATGACAAATGTTCTTTACTATTTTGTATGCAAATGTTCTTTCCTTTTTTGTATGCAAATGACAACTGTTCTTTCCTATTTTATATGCAAATGTTCTTTCCTTTTTTATATGCAAATGACAAATGTTCTTTCCTATTTTATATGCAAATGTTCTTTCCTTTTTGTATGCAAATGACAACTGTTCTTTACTATTTTGTATGCAAATGACAAATGTTCTTTCCTACTTTGTATGCAAATGACAACTGTTCTTTCCTATGTTATATGCAAATGACAACTGTTCTTTACTATTTTATATGCAAATGACAACTGTTCTTTCCTTTTTTATATGCAAATGTTCTTTCCTTTTTTGTATGCAAATGACAACTGTTCTTTCCTATTTTGTATGCAAATGACAACTGTTCTTTCCTATTTTGTATGCAAATGACAAATGTTCTTTACTATTTTATATGCAAATGTTCTTTCCTATTTTGTATGCAAATGACAACTGTTCTTTCCTATTTTATATGCAAATGTTCTTTCCTTTTTTGTATGCAAATGACAACTGTTCTTTACTACTGTGGAATTCTTTATTTTCGCTGGAATTAATTTTCGCTGAAAAGGCTTTTTGGGTGTTTTGTATGGAACTTATTTTCACTGATTTTTGATGAATTTAATGTGAAATATAGGAAAAAAAGTATATTCGCTGGATTTTATTTTCACGGAATCATCCATTCAGCGAAAATAGCGAAAATAAATTCCAAGCGAAAATGAAGTATTCTACAGTATTTTGTATGCAAATGACAAATGTTCTTTACTATTTTATATGCAAATGACAACTGTTCTTTACTATTTTGTATGCAAATGACAACTGTTCTTCACTATTTTGTATGTAAATGACAACTGTTCTTTCCTTTTTTGTATGCAAATGACAACTGTTCTTTACTATTTTGTATGCAAATGACAACTGTTCTTTCCTATTTTATATGCAAATGACAACTGTTCTTTATTATTTTGTATGCAAATGACAAAAGTTCTTTACTATTTTATATGCAAATGACAACTGTTCTTTACTATTTTATATGCAAATGACAAAAGTTCTTTCCTATTTTATATGCAAATGACAACTGTTCTTTACTATTTTGTATGCAAATGACAACTGTTCTTTCCTATTTTATATGCAAATGACAACTGTTCTTTACTATTTTGTATGCAAATGACAAATGATTTTTACTATTTTGTATGCAAATGACAACTGTTCTTTCCTACTTTGTATGCAAATGACAACTGTTCTTTCATACCTTGTATGCAAATGACAAATGTTCTTTACTATTTTGTACACAAATGACAAATGTTCTTCACTACTTTGTATGCAAATGACAAATGTTCTTTCCTGCTTTGTATGCAAATGACAAATGTTCTTTACTATTTTGTATGCAAATGAAACTGTTCTTTACTATTTTGTATGCAAATGACAACTGTTCTTTACTATTTTGTATGCAAATGACAAATGATTTTTACTATTTTGTATGCAAATGACAACTGTTCATTCCTATTTTGTATGCAAATGACAAATGTTCTTCACTACTTTGTATGCAAATGACAAATGTTCTTTACTATTTTGTATGCAAATGACAAATGTTCTTTCCTGCTTTGTATGCAAATGATAAATGTTCTTTACTATTTTACATGAAATGTTCTTTACTAATTTGTATGCAAATGACAAATGTTCTTTACTATTTTGTATGCAAATGACAACTGTTCTTTCATACCTTGTATGCAAATGACAACTGTTCTTTCATACCTTGTATGCAAATGACAACTGTTCTTTCATACCTTGTATGCAAATGACAACTGTTCTTTCATACCTTGTATGCAAATGACAAATGTTCTTTACTATTTTGTACACAAATGACAAATGTTCTTCACTACTTTGTATGCAAATGACAAATGTTCTTTCCTATTTTGTATAGACTGCACATTTCAAAAATGTTTGAGATATTTCCAGTGAGACTATGTCCCTTACTGGAATGATAATTTACCAACAACTAGACAGGTAATGTGAGAACTACAAACAGGTCACATCAAGTACATGATAAAACATTTTCCCAATATTCGACAGCCATCTTGAAATCATAAAATGCTGTAAATCTGAGTAATCAGACTCATAATTAAAAAAACACATCTTCGGGACATCATAGTGTTTCACAATACTTTCTAAAAATCCTTTATAAAAATAAATCTGTCAAACTGCACACAGCTCTGTGGATTATTTACAACTTGTACTTGTTAAAAGATCGGTCAAAGCAATGAGTGTGATATACACAGAGTTCAGATGTAAAGCATTAGAGTTATCTCTTTTTAATGGGTCTTAAGTGCAATGTAGCATTTGGTGTAAGTCCACATTCTTCCAGCGTTGCCATCTCATTGCAATATACTTTATTTGGAAATGTTGTTAAAATATCATAACCTGCTGCATCTTTTGTTCTGAAATAAAATATAAGTATATCAGATCATGGCTGAGATGTAATCAGTGAAATCTATCTTACTATGTATGACTAATGTAGTATGTGTTTAGTTGGGCAAAAGTATTCATTTTTCAGTCATGCTATTTTCCAGTAATCCATTGTAATTTTCTTATGCAATAAAGATTATTATTTTACATCTGTCACCGTAATGCTATAAGTTACGGTGTGCCATAATTTTGTGCGATTTTACGGGGTATTCATTCATCCTACAAATAAGGAAATGCGAATTCCAAATATGGAATGATTACGTGTGTAAGTGCCCTCTAATAATAAAAACAAACATGGCTGCCACCAGGGTTTGACTGATTCTGTTCTAAACTTTTTGGATTTTGGCAGTCACATGATGTATCCTTGGAAGGAAAAAAAGGGGAATAATAAGGTTATTACGTGTATACCTCAAAGTATGCACTCAGACAGTATGCCGTCACATCGACCTCCGCTGTGCATCAGTCGATACTGCCACTGTACTGTCTTCATGCATACTTTGAGGTATACTCGTAATAACCTCATATTATTATTACTACAGAGTGCTGTTGTTGTTATCATTCATAATTGTACTAATTTAAATAAATTTGTTTTCTTGTTAATTAGTACAGATCCTTATTTTGTACAGTACAATAACTATACAACCATTATAAATGATATTCAAAATATAACAGTCTCCTGGACTGTCAGTAGTGTGTAGAGTGTCCATACTAAGGTAGATGGATAATTGTACAATAATTTCTCAGCAATGAACAGACTAATTTAACTTGGCATGAATATCACTTTTTCTGGGTTATTATAATATATGGTTTTGGTTACAAATTAATTTTCTAAAAATATTGTCATGATTTGTATTTATTGGACCTAATTAGGTGCAGACATAACAATGATCTCAGTGAGGACAATCTTATTTGCATATAATTGGTCACATGCTTGCTTTGAAAAGGCATGTTTCAACAAAACATACTTCGTAGTAAAAGACAAGAAATTATGAGTTACAGAGAAGTATCATCATTCACAATTATCCATACATATGGACTTTTTTTAATAATTAAATTTTTCGGAGACTTTTAAGGCTAGGATCAGAATTTATAACATTACTGTTATAAATCATAATCATAATAAATTGTTAATGATGTCTTGCTCAATAATTTTATTTACTTCTTCCTATCATTGATTTAGGCGAGGGTTCTCCGAACCCGTCGATTCACATAGTTCATACCCACCATAGACTCCGGTCAGTCAAAATGACTATTTTGAACTGTAGGCATTAATCAGTGATTCTGTCTGTGACAGAGAGATAGAATCTAGGTCAGGGGAAGCCCCATGACCCCAAGATTCTTTTACCCCTTACGTCACGAACCCACGTGACCGAGGCCACATGGCAGCACCATAGGCAGCCGTCAATCACTCTGGTTCCTTTCTCTCCGCCTCGAGGACTTAGACCAACGCTACGGAAAGAGTGGGGTGGTTAGGGGGGGGACCCGGAGTCTATGGTGGGTATGAACTATGTGAATAGGCGGGTTCGGAGAACTCTCGCCTAAATTCACTACGTTCGATTACCCACCATAGACTCTGGTCAGTCAAAATAACTATTTTGAACTGTAGGCAGAGTCAGACGCCGATAGGTGGCCGTTTTTCCGAGCAAACAGAAAAAATGATGAAAGTCTTTTCCCAGTCCGGGATGAAAACAAACTCAACACCCTAGTTAAGACCCAAAAAAGGGTGGTGTCTTACCTTGCCTGTGCTGTACCCGGAGCAAGAAGCCAAAATGCTGCTACGGTGACAGGGTTCGGTGCGCCCAAGAAAGCTAGACCCCAACCCAATTCTGGGGGGTAGTAAGCTTTCGAAATAAAGACCGAAACAGTTCTGCATGAGGGCATAGGCCGCAAAGCGGGACCTGGGAGCTTCCAGGGGAGTGCTGATGGTAGAGAAATCTGTCCGCATAAAATGACGGACTGACCTAATGCCTATGAGCAGGGACCCTAGCGGTTGTTCGGGCTGGGTCAGCAAACCAAGACTGACCCGCTACGACGGGACCCAACCTAGAGAGACCAGATCCTTTTCAATGGATTCGGTGTCTCTTAGGTGGTAGTTGATATAGACGTTCTGCGTTCTCCAGAAGCCTGCACTCCATGTGTGCTCAAGGGGGGCGCCTGACGCTAGCACTAGCGAGTTAGCAATCGCACAGACCTCATGCGCTCGTACTTGGTGTCTCTGCAAGCTCTGTGTCGAGGAATTTAAAGTATTATAGACCTCTAATACAGTCGCAGTAAAACCACCTGGTTATGGAAGTTGGGGAGGCCGGCCTGGGCCATAACACAAAGATATGTGCCTGGCACCCGTTCCAAATCCTTAGTACAGTTTGGTGGCAACTCCGTGCTCGAACCAGGTAGAGAAGCAATTCCTCCTAACCCTCCGGGCAGACAAAATTTGACAGCCGGGGATGATGATCGGGTGAGGATCGTGTCCTGGGATTTGGTTCTAGGCGAGAAACCTGATTCGTGTCTTTAGCACAACTTGCTGTTCATAACATCGGTACATCATCCAAGAAGGACAATGCCCCCAGCTCTGGCCAACCCCTACCTGAGGCGAGGGCCAGTAGGAAGACGTCAAAAATTAAGTGGTGCTGATTGGAGAGGCTCAAAGGGCGGTCTGCTTAGAGCAGACAATGAGTCCCAGTTGGGCGGCTCCCTTGTATGGGGACTTGGCGTCCGGAAAGCAGTAGTCTCCTAATAATAGGACAATTGGCTAGTCTTGTTCCCGTACGTTTTGAGTGGTGGGGGACAAGACCGACCTGTAGCCAACAATCGCTGCGTAGGCCAAACCCACTTCGTCAAACAGGTAGACGAAGGAGCCTGCTACCTGGCCAATAGAGGGATGGTAAGGATCAATTTCCCTTCCGCTACACCAATCAGTGTATGCTCGCAGCCTAGAAATGTAGGCCACGTTGGTGGAATCCCTGTTCGCCCTGGCCAGGATGTTGGCAGCCCGCTCAGATAAGGCTTTCGGATGTGTGGGTCTACTGAGAGCCTCTATGCGTGTAAGTGATACCTGCTGGGCTCGCTGGTAGTGCGCCGTCTGGTTGGGACGGCAGGTCGGGTAAGTCCGGAAGCACTGGTGGTGTTTCGACTAGCATTTCCAACAGAAGTGGAAACTCGGCCTTGCTTGGCCACTTGGGTGCAACCCATGATAATATGCGGGTGTGCGCCTGTCGAAGTTTTCTCCGGTGCCCGGTGAACTAGCAGGAAGGAAGGAAAGGCGTACACAACTAAGTGGGTCCACAGGGTTAGCAAAGCGATCCTGGCCCAGGCTCCTGGAGTCAGCAGGAGTGTTACGCACGTAAGGGAGCTTGGCGTTCTGGGGTGCAGCAAACCGGTTCAACCTTGGATCGTCCCACAGCCGAAACAGCCTGGAGGCTACCCACTGGGGTATCAGCCGCTCCGTGTTCTGGAGACGGAGCCGTTCTGAAAAGACGTCGTCAGACTGTTCCTCACCCCTGGAAGGTGGTGTGCGGTTAGCTCCACATTGTATTGCAGGCACCAAAGGAGGATTTGCTCCACTAGGAATGACAACGATGGGGAAGGCGACCCCCCCTCCTTCTTGAAGGAGACCACCGCTGCGTTGCCTGTCCGTAGCAGGACTCTGTGGTCTTGAACTACGGGTAGAAAGCATGGTAGTGCTAAGTACACTGCTCTCAGTTCGAGCCGGTTGATATGGTAGTCCCGAAACTAATGCGGGGCCATATCCTTGGGCTTGTTGGACCAATAGATGCGCTCCCCAACCCTGGGGGGAGGCATCTGTTACCAGAGTCATAGCTGCGGTGAGTGGCCAGTGGCGACCACCAGGGCAGGGCTTCCTTCACTTGGTCCGAGAACGAAACCCGCCTATCTAGTTCCCATAGGAGAGCTCGGCGTTATAACAAGCGTTATACCGGGCGGCTGCGTAGTGCAGCTTGGGGAACGACCCTTTGAACTGAGGTCATCATTCTGATGATCCGAATTAGTTCTCGGAGGGACACTGAGGGAAGGCTGACTAGGCATTCGGCTAGGCTGCTTAGCGCTAAGCAACACGCTTGATAAGCCAAGCTTACCTCTGTGTCAAAACTCCATGCCCAGGGACACCAACTGCGTGTTGGGTCGAGGTTGGACTTGTCGATTTACATAGAGCCCAACTGGTGAAGTAAATCCTGTGTTAGCCTGACGTGTTTGGCTATTAACCCCTTGCCCGGGTTGTTAGTAACCAGTAGTCTGGGTACGGATTGAGGTGTACCGACATCTGGTGAAACAGCAGCCCTACCTGTTTCATCACTCGGGTGAACACGTAGGGCGCTGTGCCTAACCCAAACGGGGGCACCCAAAAGTCGAATACTTGGCCCAGCTGGGTAATTTGAAGGAGATGGCAACTCGCTGGGTGCATCGGTATGTGCAGGTAGGCCCCGCTTAAGTCTAGTGGGGCTAGCCAGTCGAAACGGTGGATGGAGAAGAGAACCCTGAATGGTGTCTCCATGTGGAACCGATCGAGGAGCACATACTGATTCAGTCTGCCTAGGTCCAGAACTGGACGCCCGCCACTTGTAGATTTGGTACTACATGTACGAACACATTTGGGTAGAAGTCCGGACTTAGTTCCGGCTGACGTACCCTGTGTATGGCGCCTTTTCCCAGCAAACTGCTACTTCCTGTCTGATTGAGTCCCCTGGCAGTGCCCAACAGGGGAGACACTGACGGGGGGAAAATGTAGATTTCAGCGGTATCCCGTAACAGGATGTCACCACCTGGAATGGTCCAGGGATCAGTCACCCGCTGTCTCCAAACTACACCGGCGCAATCTGTGTACGACAGGGATATGTGGCCATGGGTTCGACAGTTGCGAGGTGCTCCCTTCCCCCATGAGGTGAGTTGCCCAAGGCCTGCAGTAGTCACTAAGTTGTGACTTGGCTACTCGCCGAACACATGCATGTCCCCCGGTTGCAGAGGTGAGCCTCAAACATGCTTCCCCCGCTGCCGGGTAGATGTCCGCCCAGAGAGGGTGAGGAGCCACCACCTGGCTCTTTCCCCCCTGGGGGCACGCCACTACTCTTCCCTCCCATGGAAGGGTATGAGCGCTTGCCTCCTGGCTGACTCTGGCTAGCGGACGACGCCCTAGGGCGTTGTGTTTTCTGTGCTTGGGGTGCCCTCCGCTTGCCCTTGGCAGTGCTAACTGGCTAGCGGATTCGATCTGAACCCTCTGGTTCGTTGCACTCTGAAGCTCCAAGACTGTACCCACCATTCCCTAAACAAAGAGGGTGGAGGATGTCCAGTCTGCGTCACTGAGGTGGGGATGTACCGTCGGCGAAAACATGTGAGTCTAAGGCCACGTCTCGTAGCACAGTAGTGGCCCCGGCCAAGAGAGCCAGGTGACACTAGGGGGTGTCGCATGTAGATGTGCGGTGGCCCACCAGTAAAAATGTCGCCTGGTCTAGGAGGCTGGTGCGTTCTGCCTCCAAGGTCTCCAGAGTCCTGGGCACGCACAATAATGTGCTCAAGCAACTCTGCCCTCAGGGCTGGATGGGTCATCTTCGATCGGCAAAGACGCCCAGGGAACGCGGCTGTCCCCCTTTGCCCAGTTTGCCAAATTCGTGGTACCGGGATCTGGGGAAGGAGCCTTGGAATCCAGTTGGGGGCGTTTTAGTCTCATCCCACGCTATGGGGTCTGATCCCGAAACCACACCGACCGAGTAGCGTTTGGTCCAGCAGGAAGTGTTGCCTAATGTTATTCCCATCCGGGGGGCCTTAAGCGTTACATCCTCCGCGGCTGACCAACGCCGCCCATCAACACCGTTTGCATGCTCTCCCCACTCGGACGGACAGGGAGAGATGTGCCGATGGAGTTGCTTTGGATCCCGGTGCCCGTGATCCCATAAGTGTTGAAGCACCTTAGGATCAAGGGTGGGGGTATCTCCACAAAGGGACCCGCAATGGGCCCCATAGGAGGAAAGCCTCCAGGGGCACAGCCTCGCTGCAGCTGGTAAAATGTGGTAAACCACCGCCTGAAAAAACAGACTGTGAGGATGCCCTCCGATCAATGGGGAAGACCGAGAAAAATATCGGTACCTCCACCATTGGGCCTCCTACTCGACGTCCCGGTACACGAAGCACCGGTAGCCGAGTGTGAGGGCTTTCCACTCATGCAAAACATGCAACTCACTTTATAACCGATTTGTTTACTGGACGCGCGACCTTGCTGTGACGCGGTCAGTCTCAGTGATTTTGATGGCTCTGAAAGAAAATCTCAGGCCTCAGAACTCCAGTGAAAAAACACGCTTTCACGCAAAAACCCTGAACCCCACACGCAGCTACTACAAAATATCTCGAATGCGGGTTCTATGCTGGTAAATTCTGAATATAACCAATGCACAGTCGACTCGAAAAACGAGGAGATCGAAAAGAAAATGGCAGCGAGCCCTGGTGCTGTCATTACATCTATATATTGCTAAATACATTGTAAATAAAAGACGACATGCATGAGGGAAAATGAAATACAGTTGTAACAGGTGCCGCCGCGAAACCAGCAAGTGGCTTACGTAGTGGCGCCGGGTTTTAATCTCTTTGTTGTGAAAAATACTACACACAAAGGGGAAAACGACACAAGGGTAAAAATGACAAGGAAAACTTATCCTACCAACTACGTCGGATGCCGTGCAGCGGCAACAACCCATGCTAGAAACCTGGACAGGAAAAAGCAACAGAGACAGAGCAGGCAGAGCCGCTCAGAATCATTCCCGACGAGGCGGAGATGAAAGAAGAGTGATTGGCGGCTGCCTATGGCGCTGCCATGTGGCCTCGGTCACGTGGGTTCGTGACGTAAGGGGTAAAAGAATCTTGGGGTCATGGGGCTTCCCCTGACCTAGATTCTATCTCTCCATCATCGGCAGAATCGCTGATTAATGCCTACAGTTCCAAAATAGTCATTTTGACTGACCAGAGTCTATGGTGGGTAATTGAACGTAGTGAATATAACAATATATTATTTGTTTGTGCATGTGCCATAGTCTGCATAAAAAATAATTTAATGTTGTAAGTTGCATTCATTTTTAATTATATAAAAACTACTACAGTAATATACTCACCTATGCTTGTCCACATATTTTCTGACATCTCCAATCGTATCATTAAATTTCATTTTCAAAACAAACACTTTGTCTCCGGATTCTCCTTTAATTCGTAATGTTGCCACATCTTTTGATGACTTTGGTCTCTGGGATGGTGCTATGTCAACTCTATCTTTCATTTCTTTTAATGCTTGTGTTTCAATAACCGTAGTTTCAACCTGTCCTCTTTCACCCTGCTAAAGTCAAGATTATACAGAATAAATATTATTTGCACATCCACAACTTGGATTAAGGTCGAGGGAAACCATAAATCTATAGAAAACTGACCTTGATTGTGTCTCCTACTGAATGTCTCACATCAATGACTTTTCCACTTTTCACCACAGATAATGGCAGTTTTGTCAAAAATTGTTCCACTGTTAACTGGGGACCTGAAGGTACAATAGACATTGTATAATCTAAAATGTTTCTGTACATTAACTTGACTGAAAGGATTGAATGTTTCCACCTGATTCATACCCTGTTTTCCAATTTGTTATCTTTATAAAAATATCAAATGTATATTAAACCCAATGGAAACAACTGCATTCAGAAATGGTTTGAAAAATTGAGTCTTTTTCAAATTGTTATTGTGTTATCATAACTGAACAATGTATATACTGTAAAATACTTTATTTTGGCTGGAATTAATTTCACGCTGAAAAGACATTTTGGGTATTTTGTATGAAATTTATTTTCACTGATATTTGATGAGTTGAATGTAAAATAGGTATATTCGCTGGATTTTATTTACACTGAATCATTCCTTTAGTGAATATAAAGTATTTTACAGTACTTAGACTATATTCTGTAAACCATTTAATAATTTTTGCTGAGAATTTTCACAATATGAGGATTGTACAATTTGATGGAAAAAAGAATGCTAGATAAATTTTCACTGAAATTTGCAATTCATAAATTTGATCATCCTATGAAGTAGTGAATCATACATAACATGTCATCTGTCAAGTGACACCGCAAATCATACATAACATGTCATCTGTCAAGTGACACCGCAAATCATACATACAACTGTAACATGTCATCTGTCAAGTGACACCGCAAATCATACATACAACTGTAACATGTCATCTGTCAAGTGACACCGCAAATCATACATAACATGTCATCTGTCAAGTGACACCGCAAAGTCCAAATCAAAGCAAACGCTGAAGTGTTTTTTCAAAGTTGCAAGCCATCTTTGTGAATGAATGTACAAATAATTTTCAGAATGTCTGTAATATATGTAATATTTGAACTACAAAATGTATGACCTTACCTGGTAATTGACTGGTAATTTGTGTTGGTTTATCTTGAGACTCGCGTAGCCTGCTTGGCACCAATATGGATGGTTTATGATCGCCACCAAGCATCTGACCAACACCAGGAAAATGTTCCATTCTTCTTTTATCCTCAAAAAAAACATCTCTTCTATCTGTTACCTTATGAAAAAAAACAATATAAATTAAAATTTACTTTTCAAAGAAGCATAAAAGATAATTAGCCAGATCTAGCTATCACATTAACTGATTAGGCCATTAACAAATAGTCAATGCATATCCTTGTCAGTTTGATGTGTCTACAGATGCAGTGTCTGCGTCAACTATTTCATGTCAATTATTGCACACATTAGTTTGACAACTGTCTTGACTACTGATGTCTTGTTTGAATAAACTCTTACATGTTTTGGAAAAACTGGCTAATTGTTGAAAGGGACTGACCTGAATTGGTACTCCATCAGGATACCTGTCTTGTAATTCTGACGGAAAATAACCATCCATAATATCATTGATGCAATGCTGTATACAAACAACAAAACATACAGATTAACAAAAAACAATTAACTAGTGTACCAAATTGCTAAGACTCACATTACTGTATTTCTATGTGCTTTGCATGAACTGCTGTAAATTGCTGATGAAAACAGCTGAAGTAGAGGAAACAGCACAAACTCAACAATGAAGTAATCCTAACAACCAATATATATATATTGCACATGTAGGGGTAATCATGTTACACTGTTCAGGAGAATCACAACAACTATCATAAAGTACAGTTCTCTGAAAGTTTTCGACCGTTGTATTTATCTTAATGGTTGCTAGGCAGTGAAAATGCCCGGTGTCCATCCCCGAGAATACACAAATAATCCACACAGAGGTTTATTGATATACAGTGATAACAAACTGAAACAATTCTCCTATACCTGTGTTACTGGTTCATCATATGATCTGAAAGGTCCACTGAACATGACAATACCATTACCATATAATATTAATGGAATAGGTTCTTGATGTCGCAGTCGAGCTCCACCCATTGTTTTTTCTATTTTTTGAACTCCTTCACCGGCCAGTACATTCAAATCTTTCACATTTTGAAGAAATATATCAAAATCAAACTGGAATGCTGGAGGTGGGACAGAAGTTCCTAGAACAAGATGTGTGATAGTATATTACAAAACATATAAATTAGTGTTTTCATTAAGAATGATAGTTCATGTGTAGTGTTAAAGTACAGTCAAAGTGTTCATGAACTACAAACCCAAAGGCTATCAGCTGACCTTGTGTTTTCATAAAAACACACAATTTTTAAAAGTAAGTATTTTTAAAGTAAAAATCATTGCCATCAATATTTTCAACTTATTCATTGTAGTATGTCACTAATATGAGAGAAATGTTTATTTAGATTACTCTACACAATTTAGATGTAAGCAAGCAGTGTATATAGTGAGTGTTGTGTAAACACATTGACATATATGACACTGACAAACCTGTGTTTATTGTGTTATGGTGAGTGTTGTGTAAACACATTGACATATATGACACTGACAAACCTGTGTTTATTGTGTTATGGAGAGTGTTGTGTAAACACATTGACATATATCACACTGACATACCTGTGTTTATTGTGTTATGGTGAGTGTTGTGTAAACACATTGACATATATCACACTGACATACCTGTGTTTATTGTGTTATGGTGAGTGTTGTGTAAACACATTGACATATATGACACTGACAAACCTGTGTTTATTGTGTTATGGTGAGTGTTGTGTAAACACATTGACATATATGACACTGACATACCTGTGTTTATTGTGTTATGGAGAGTGTTGTGTAAACACATTGACATATATCACACTGACATACCTGTGTTTATTGTGTTATGGTGAGTGTTGTGTAAACACATTGACATATATGACACTGACAAACCTGTGTTTATTGTGTTATGGTGAGTGTTGTGTAAACACATTGACATATATCACAATGACAAACCTGTGTTTATTGTGTTATGGTGAGTGTTGTGTAAACACATTGAGATATATCACACTGACATACCTGTGTTTATTGTGTTATGGTGAGTGTTGTGTAAACACATTGACATATATCACACTGACATACCTGTGTTTATTGTGTTATGGTGAGTGTTGTGTAAACACATTGACATATATCACACTGACAAACCTGTGTTTATTGTGTTATGGTGAGTGTTGTGTAAACACATTGACATATATCACACTGACAAACCTGTGTTTATTGTGTTATGGTGAGTGTAGTGTAAACACATTGACATATATCACACTGACATACCTGTGTTTATTGTGTTATAGTAAGTGTTGTGTAAACACATTGACATATATCACACTGACATACCTGTGTTTATTGTGTTATAGTAAGTGTTGTGTAAACACATTGACATATATCACACTGACATACCTGTGTTTATTGTGTTATAGTAAGTGTTGTGTAAACACATTGACATATATCACACTGACATACCTGTGTTTATTGTGTTATGGTGAGTGTTGTGTAAACACATTGACATATATCACACTGACATACCTGTGTTTATTGTGTTATGGTGAGTGTTGTGTAAACACATTGACATATATCACACTGACATACCTGTGTTTATTGTGTTATGGTGAGTGTTGTGTAAACACATTGAGATATATCACACTGACATACCTGTGTTTATTGTGTTATGGTGAGTGTTGTGTAAACACATTGACATATATCACACTGACATACCTGTGTTTATTGTGTTATGGTGAGTGTTGTGTAAACACATTGACATATATCACACTAACATACCTGTGTTTATTTGTTATAGTGAGTGTTGTGTAAACACATTGACATATATCACACTGACATACCTGTGTTTATTGTGTTATGGTGAGTGTTGTGTAAACACATTGACATATATCACACTGACATACCTGTATTTATTGTGTTATGGTGAGTGTAGTGTAAACACATTGACATATATCACACTGACATACCTGTGTTTATTGTGTTATGGTGAGTGTTGTGTAAACACATTGACATATATCACACTAACAAACCTGTGTTTATTGTGTTATGGTGAGTGTTGTGTACACACATTGACATATATCACACTGACATACCTGTGTTTATTGTGTTATGGTGAGTGTTGTGTAAACACATTGACATATATCACACTGACATACCTGTGTTTATTGTGTTATGGAGAGTGTTGTGTAAACACATTGAGATATATCACACTGACATACCTGTGTTCATTGTGTTATGGAGAGTGTTGTGTAAACACATTGAGATATATCACATTGACATACCTGTGTTTATTGTGTTATGGTGAGTGTTGTGTAAACACATTGACATACATCACACTGACATACCTGTGTTTATTGTGTTATGGTGAGTGTTGTGTAAACACATTGACATATATCACACTGACGTACCTGTGTTTATTGTGTTATGGTGAGTGTTGTGTAAACACATTGACATATATCACACTGACAAACCTGTATTTATTGTGTTATGGTGAGTGTAGTGTAAACACATTGACATATATCACACTGACATACCTGTGTTTATTGTGTTATGGTGAGTGTTGTGTAAACACATTGACATATATCACACTGACAAACCTGTGTTTATTGTGTTATGGTGAGTGTTGTGTAAACACATTGACATATATCACACTGACATACCTGTGTTTATTGTGTTATGGTGAGTGTTGTGTAAACACATTGACATATATCACACTGACATACCTGTGTTTATTGTGTTATGGAGAGTGTTGTGTAAACACATTGAGATATATCACACTGACATACCTGTGTTCATTGTGTTATGGAGAGTGTTGTGTAAACACATTGAGATATATCACATTGACATACCTGTGTTTATTGTGTTATGGTGAGTGTTGTGTAAACACATTGACATATATCACACTGACATACCTGTGTTTATTGTGTTATGGTGAGTGTTGTGTAAACACATTGACATATATCACACTGACATACCTGTGTTTATTGTGTTATAGTGAGTGTTGTGTAAACACATTGACATATATCACACTGACATACCTGTGTTTATTGTGTTATGGTGAATGTTGTGTAAACACATTGACATATATCACACTGACATACCTGTGTTTATTGTGTTATGGTGAGTGTTGTGTAAACACATTGACATATATCACACTGACATACCTGTGTTTTTTGTGTTATGGTGAGTGTTGTGTAAACACATTGAGATATATCACACTGACATACCTGTGTTTATTGTGTTATGGTGAGTGTTGTGTAAACACATTGAGATATATCACACTGACATACCTGTGTTTATTGTGTTATGGAGAGTGTTGTGTAAACACATTGAGATATATCACACTGACATACCTGTGTTTATTGTGTTATGGTGAGTGTTGTGTAAACACATTGAGATATATCACACTGACATACCTGTGTTTATTGTGTTATGGTGAGTGTTGTGTAAACACATTGAGATATATCACACTGACATACCTGTGTTTATTGTGTTATGGTGAGTGTTGTGTAAACACATTGACATATATCACACTGACATACCTGTGTTTATTGTGTTATGGTGAGTGTTGTGTAAACACATTGAGATATATCACATTGACATACCTGTGTTTATTGTGTTATGGTGAGTGTTGTGTAAACACATTGACATATATCACACTGACATACCTGTGTTTATTGTGTTATGGTGAGTGTTGTGTAAACACATTGACATATATCACAATGACATACCTGTGTTTATTGTGTTATGGAGAGTGTTGTGTAAACACATTGACATATATCACACTGACATACCTGTGTTTATTGTGTTATGGTGAGTGTTGTGTAAACACATTGACATATATCACACTGACATACCTGTGTTTATTGTGTTATGGTAAGTGATATAATATTTAATACAATCTTACCAGGTCTCCACATTTCGTCATCCTCACCATCATCATCATCTGATAAAAATTCACTTCCATCGTACATTTCATTTCTTGGTGAAGATTTACCTACCCATACCATACCATAATCAGCAAGAAATTCCTATAGAACAGAAAGATCAGAAAAATGAAATCATTATATTAAAATGACAAAGTGCAAAATAGTGGGAAAGCGAAATTTGTGAAATTAGAGAGCAAAGTAGTGGAAATGTGGTGCAAAATGTGAATCAAATGTGCAAAGTAGTTGAAAAGTGGTGCAAAGTGTGAATCTAACATGCAACGTAGCAGAAAAGTGGTGCACAGTGTTGATCTAAGGTGCAAAGTAGTGAAAAAGTGGTGTAAAGTTTGAAACTAGAGTGCAAAGTAGTGGTGCAAAGTGTAAAACTAGAGTGCAAAATAGTGGTAAAGTGTGAATCTAAAGTTGCAAAGTAGTGAAAAGTGTGAATCAAATGTGCAAAGTAGTGGAAAACTGCTGCAAAGTATGAATCTACGGAACAAAGTAGTGAGAAAAAGGTGTAAAGTATGAATCTAAGGTTCAAACTGGTGGGGAAAAGGTGTGAATCTAAGGTGGAAAGTGGTCGGAAAGTGGTGCAAAGTGTGAAACTAGAATGCAAAGTAGTGGAACAGTGGTGTAAAGTGTGAAACTATAGTGTAAAGTAGAGGGAAAGTGGTGCAAAGTATGAAACTAGAGTGCAATGTAACGAGAAAGTGGTGCAAAGTGTGAATATAAGGTGCAAAGTAGTGGAAAAGTGGTGTAAAGTGTGAAACTAGAGTGGAAAGTAGTGGGAAAGTGGTGCTGAGTGTGAAACTTAGGCAGAGGGTTCTCCAAACCCACCTATTCACATAGTTCATACCCACCATAGACTCCGGTCAGTCAAAATGACTATTTTGAACTGTAGGCATTAATCAGCAATTCTGCCAATGACGGAGAGATAGAATCTAGGTCAGGGGAAGCCCCATGACACAAAGATTCTTCTCCCTTACGTCACGAACCATGTGACTGAGCCCATATGGCGGCGCCATTACAGCTGGCTTATCACTCTGGTTAGTTTCTCTCCACCTCAAGGACTTAGACCAACGCTACGGAAAGAGTGGGGTGGTTGGGGGTGACCCAGAGTCTATGGTGGGTATGAAGTATGTGAATAAGTGGGTTCAGAGAACCCTCTACCTAAATTCACTACGTTCAATCACCCACCATAGACTCCGGTCATTCAAAATAACTATTTTGAACTGTAGGCAGACACCGATAGGTGGCGGGTTTTCCAAGCAAAACAGAAAAATGATGAAAGTCTTTTCCCAGTCCGGGATGAAACACTCTACAATAATCACTCAACACCTTAGTTAAGACCCAAAAAGGGTGGTGTCTTACCTTGCCTGTGCTGTCCCCGTAGCAAGAAGCCAAAATGCTGCTACGGTGACAGGGTTCGGTGTGCCCGAGAAAGCTAGACCCAACCCAATTCGGGGGGTAGTAAGCTTTCGAAGTAAAGACCGAAACAGTTCTGCATGAGGGCATAGGCCGCAAAGTGGGACCTGGGAGCTTCCAGGTAGTGCTGATGGTAGAGAAATCTGTCCACATAAAATGCCGAGACTGACTTATCGCCTATGCGCAGGGACCCTTGTGGTCGTTCGGGCTGGGTCAGTAAACCAAGTCTGACCCGCTACGACGGGACCCAACCTAAAGAGACCCTCCTCAATGGATTCGGTGTCTCTTAGGTGGTAGTTGATAAAGACGTTCTGCGTTCTCCAGAAGCCTGCCTTCTGTGTGTGCTCGAGGGAGGGCGCCTGACGCTAGCACTAGTGAGTTGGCAATCGCACAGACCTCATGCACTCGTACTTGGTGTTTCTGCAAGCTCTGTGTCGAGGCAGTTAAAGTATTATAGACCTCTAATACAGTAGCAGTAAAACCACCTAGTTATGGAAGTTGGAAAGGCCGTCCTATCCTGCCTGCCTGGGCCGTAACACAAAGATATGTGCCTGGCACCCCATCCTGAATCCTTAGTACAGTTTGGTAGCAACTCTGAACCGAGCAGAGAAGCAATTCCTCCTGACCCTCCGGGCCGACAAAATTTGACAGCACGCTTCCCCTGCTGCCAGGGTAGACGACCGCCCGAGGAGGGTAAGGAGCCACCACCTGACCCTTTCCTCCCTGGGGGCGCACCGCTACTCTTCCCTCTGGTAGACGGGTATGAGCGCTTGCCTCCTGGCTGACTCTGGCTAGCAGACGACACCCTAGGGTGATGTGTTTTCTGTGCTTGGGGTGCCCTCCGCTTGCCCTTAGCAGGGCCAACTGGCTAGCGGATTTGATCTGAACCCTCTGGTTCATTGCACTCCGAAGCTCCGAGACTGTACCCACTGTTCCCTGAACAAAGAGGGTGGAAGATGTCCACTCTGTGTCACTGAGGTGGGGACGTAACCCCTGACTCAGTTTGCCAGCGAAAACACATGCCTCTAAGGCCGCGTCTCATTGCACAGTAGTGGCGCCGGCCAAAAGAGCCAGGTGACACTAGGGGATGTCGCACGTAGATGTGCGGTGGCCCACCAGTAAATGTGTCGCCTGGTCTAGGAGGCTGGTGCGTTCTGCCTCTGTGCGCGCAAAATAATGCGCTCAAGTAACTCTGCCCTCAGGGCGTGATGGATTATCTCAGATTGAGCTGGGGAGAATGCACATGGAACGCGGCTGTCCCCCTTTACCCAGTTTGCCAAACGAAAATTCGTGATACCAGGGTCTGGGGAAGGAGCCTTGGGATCCGGTTGGGGGTATTTTGGTCTCATCCCACACTTTAGGGTCTGATCCCAAAACCACACCGACCAGGTAGCATTTGGTCCAGCGGAAAGTGTTACATAAAAAATATCGGTACCTCCACAAGTCCCGGTACGCGAAGCACCGGTAGCCGAGCGTGAGGACTTTCCACTCATGCCAAACACGCAACTCACTTTAAATGATTTTTATTGCAATCAACAAGTGATTAAGCTACGTCGCCCGGGTTTTATTTCTTTGTTGTGAAAAATGCTACACACAAGGTGAAAACAACACGAGGGTAAAAATGACAAGGAAAACTTATCCTACCAGCTACAATGTCAGATGCCGCCCAGTGGCAACAACCCAAGCTAGAAACCCGGACAGGAAAAAGCAAGCGATCCAGGCAGAGCTCGCTAGATTTCATCTTCATACGAGGCGGAGAAAAATCAGAGTGATTAGCCAGCCGTAATGGCGCCGCCATATGGCCTCGGTCACGTGGTTCGTGACGTAAGGGAAAAGAATCTTGGGGTCATGGGGCTTCCCCTGACCTAGATTATATCTCTCCGTCATTGGCAGAATCGCTGATTAATGCCCACAGTTCAAAATAGTCATTTTGACTGACCAGAGTCTATGGTGGGTAATTGAACGTAGTGAATTATAGTGCAAAGTAGTGGGAAAGTGGTGCAAAATGTGATACTAGAGTGCAAAGTACTGCGAAAGTGGTGCAAAGTGTAAAACTAGAGTGCAAAGTGGTGGAAAAGTGGTGCAAAGTGTGGATCTAAGGTGCAAAGTAGTGGGAAAGTGGTGCAAAGTGTGAAACTAGAGTGCAATGCCGTGGAAAAGTGGTGCAAAGTGTTATTCTAAGGTGCAAAATTGTGGAAAAGTGGGGGAAAGTGTAAAACTAAAGTGTAAAGTAGTGGGAATGTGGTGCACAGTGTGAAACTAGAATTCAATAATTCAAATGTCTATGACATCTTTAAAAACTTTTGAAGTCACTGAGATTAAGCTTGAAAGTAAAAGATTGGTAGTAATCAAGATCCAGAGATTAGGTATGAACACAGTGAAAAATCAAAATAGCTGCCAGGTGCCACTCATTTTTCAGATCTAAAAAAAAAATAACCATTTGCACATGCAATATGTAATGCTACATGTATCATACCAATTTCAACTGTTACTATAATCCCACTCCCATGTATTGGCACATTTGTCTAATCTCCTATGTTTATACAGTATGCCAAAATTAGGCGAGGGTTCTCCGAACCCGCCTATTCACATAGTTCATACCCACCATAGACTTCGGTCAGTCAAAATGACTATTTTGAACTGTAGGCATTAATCAGCGATTCTGCCGGTGACGGAGAGATAGAATCCAGGTCAGGGGAAGCCCCATGACCTCAAGATTCTTTTACCCCTTACGTCACGAACCCACGTAACCGAGGCCATGTGGCAGCGCCACAGGTAGCCGTCCATCACTCTGGTTCCTTTCTCTCCGCCTCGAGGACTTAGACCAACGCGACGGAAAGAGTGGGGAGGTTGGGGGGGACCCGGAGTCTATGGTGGGTATGAACTATGTGAATAGGCGGGTTCGGAGAACCCTTGCCTAAATTCACTACGTTCAATTACCCACCATAGACTCCGGTCAGTCAAAATGACTATTTTGAACTGTAGGCAGAGTCAGACACCGATAGGTGGCGGGTTTTTCCGAGCCAACAGAAAAAAAAGGAATGATGAAAGTCTCTCCCCAGTCCGGGATGAAAACAAACTCAAAAGACCTAAGTTAAGATCCAAGAAGGGTGGTGTCTTACCTTGCCTGTGCTGTCCCCGAAGCAAGAAACCAATGCTGCTGTGGTGACAGGGTTCGGTGCGCCCGAGAAAGCTAGACCCAAGCCGAATTCGGGGGTGATAAGCTTGAAGTAGGACCGAAACAGTTCGCATGAGGGCGTAGGTCGAAAGAAGCGGAACCTGGGAGCTTCCAGGGAGTGCTAGTGGTACAGACAATCTGCCCGCAAAAATGCCGAGACTGACTTATCGCCTATGCGCAGGGGCCCCTGCGGTCGTACGGGCTGGGTCAGCAAACAAAGCCTGACCCGTTACGACGGGGCCTAACCTGAAGAGACCCTGCTCAATAGATTGGGTGTCTCTTAGGTAGTAGTTGATGAAGACGTTCTGCGTTCTCCAGAAGCCTGCCCTCAAAATGTGTTCGAGGGGGGCGCCTGACGCTAGCGCTAGTGAGTTAGCAATCGCACGGACCTCATGTGCTCGTACTTGGTGTCTCTGCAAGGTCTGTGTTGAGGAGGATAGTGTATTATAGACCTCCAGTACAGTCGCAGTAATCCACCTGGAGATGGAAGTCGGGGAAGCCGGCTTATCCTGTTTGCCAGGGCCGTAACACAAAAACATGTGTTTGGTTCCCTGTCTGGAAAACCTGGTACGGTTCTCGTAGCAACTCAGCGCTCGGACCGGGCAGAGAAGCAATTCCTCCTGATCCTCCGGACCGACAATATTTGACAGCCGGGGGATGACGATCGGTTGAGGATCGTGTCCTGGGATTTGGTTCTTGGCGAGGAACCCGATACGTGTCTTTAGTACAACTTGATCGTCCATAAAGGCGGCACAACCGTCCGCAAAGGACAGTGCGCCTAGCTCTGACCGGCGCCTACCTGAGGCGAGGGCCAGTAGGAAGACTGTTTTCCACGTCAAAAACTTGAGTGGTGCTGAAAAGCAGGGGCTCAAAGGGAGGTCTGCTTAGGGCTGATAAAACAACCGACAGGTCCCAATCGGGCGGTTCCCTTGAACGGGCCCTGGGCCTCTGATTATGGAAAGCAGTAAACAGTCTCCTAATAATGGGACAATCGGCTAAACTTGACCCCAAAGAGTTTTCTATGGCAGGGGACAAGGCTGACCTGTAGCCAACGATCGCTGCGTAGGACAGACCCACTTCGTCAAACAAGTGGACAAAGAAGTCTGCTACCTGAAGTCGGCGTTCTGCTAGGTTGCTTAGCGCTAGGCAACGCGCTTGAGATGGGCGAACCAGGCCTACTTCGGTGTCGAACTCCATGCCCAGAAACACCAACTGTTGAGTCGGGTCGGGATGGGACTTCTTGTGATTTACTAGAAAGCCCAACTGGTGAAGTAAATCCTGTGTAAGCCTTACATGTCTGGCTAATAACCCCTTGTCTGGGTTGTGTATCAACCAGTCGTCTAGGTACGGATTGATGTGTACCGACATTTGGTGGAGCAGCAGCACTACCTGATTCATCACTCTGGTGAACACATAGGGCGCTGTGCATAACCCGAAGGGGAGCACCCGAAATTCGAATACTTGGCCCAGATGGGCGAATCGAAGGAGAGGGCAACTCGCTGGGTGCATCGGTATGTGCAGGTAAGCGTCGCATAAGTCTAAAGAGGCTAGCCAGTCGAGCCGGTGGATGGAGAGTAGGACACTGGATGGTGTCTCCATGCGGAACCGATCGAGAAGCACATACTGGTTTAGTCTGCTTAGGTCCAGAACCGGACGCCAGCCGCCTGTAGATTTTGGTACTACGAATACATTTGAGTAGAAGCCCGGACTTAGTGCCGGCTGAACTATTCTGTGTATGGCGCCCTTTCTTAGCAAACTGTCTACTTCCTGTCTGATTGCTTCCGCCTTGCGGGGGTCCCCTGGCAGTGCCCCCAACGGGGGGGACACTGACAGGGGCGGAGGAGATGTCAGTGGTATTCTGTAACCACGTGTGACCACCTGGAGCGTCCAGGGATCGGTTACCCGCTGCCTCCAAGCCGGAATGCACCGGCGCAATCTGTGTGCGACAGGGATCTGTGGCCATGGGTTCGGCGGTTGCAAGAGGGGGGGGGGTTCTCCTCTACCGTGAGGTGAGCCTCCCTGTAGATCACTGGGGTTACTAAGCTGTAGCCTGATCTCTTGCCGAACGCAGGCCCATCCCCCCCGTCGCAGAGGTAAGCGTCAAACATGCTTACCCCGTTGCCGGGGATGATGACCACCCGAGGAGGAGGAGGAGCCACCACCTGGACCTCTCTTTCCTGGGGGCGCGCCGCTACCCTTCCCTCCCGCGGATGGGTACGAGCGCTTGCCTCCTGGCTGACTCTGTTTAGCGGAGCTAGGGCGTTGTGCTTTCTGTGCTTGGGGCGCCCTCCGTTTACCCTTGGCAGCGGCCAACTGGCTAGCGGATTCGACTTTAACCATTTGGTTTGTTACACCCCGAAGCTCTGCGACTGCCCCCGCCATCTCTCCATCAAAGAGGGTGGAGGATCTCCAATCTGCATAACTGAGGCGGTGGCGTACCCCCTGACTCAGTTCGCCGGCGAAAACACACGCGTCTAAAACCGCGTCTCGCTGCACAGTAGTAGCCCCGGCCAAGAGAGCCATATGACACTGGAGGATATCGCACATAGCCGTACGATGGCCTACCATTAACTGTGTCGCCTGCTCTAGGAGGCAAGTGCGTTCTGCGTCTGAGGTCTCAGAGTCCTGGGCGCGCACAAGAATGCGCTCCAGTGTGGCGCCCACAAATTCAAGGAAATTGATGGGTCGCAACTCCGCTCTCAGGGCATGTTGGATAGTCTCAGAATGGGTCGATGAGAATGACCATGGAACGCGGCCATCCCCCTTCACCCGGTTGGCAAAACAGAAGTTTGTGGTACCGGGGTCCGGGGAAGGAGCCTTGGGGTCCGGTCGGGGATTTCTGGTTTCGTCCCACGAATTGGGGTCCGAATCCCCGTCTGCGCGCCGTCCCCCACGCTCAGCGCTCGGCTGGACCAGGGGAGACGTGCGGATGGGGTCGATCTGGATCCCGGCGCCTGTGATCCCATCAGCGTAGAAGCGACCGTAAGCGGCTGCTTTAGGATCGAGGGTGGGGGAATATACATAGCGTCACCTGGACTGATAATATTCCGCATCACCCCAACGGCGTGGCTCACCGAGTCATTACGCAATGTGGACTCTGAGGGACCGCCCGAAGTACCCACTGGATCCGACGCGAGTGAACTGCCACCCCTCAGCCTAAATATGTGGGCGAGAGCGTGTTCAAGAGTGCGTCTCATGACAGGGTCGGTTCCCTCTGGGAACGCCTGTGGGTCGGCGAGAAGGGAGTCGAAACCCACAGCGGAACTCGGACTTGAGGGTAAATTAACCAGTCCGGTACCGCGCGGCGAACCCTGGCTGGTTGAAAGCGGGGGGGAGGTACAATGTATGTCCTGACACGAACGCCCTGCCCCGAAAACGGAGTCCTGGCTACCAGCATCCCCATTGGTGTTACGTGTCTGAGGTTCCCGAGGAGACCTGCTGCCACTAGCCTGAGCCTCGGCCTCCCCCGAATCAGCGGGGGGGGGGGGGGTCACGGCTGGGAACGGGGGGTTCCCCGGAAGAGACGTGTCTAGAATGCGAACAGTGCTTTCTGTGTTTCTTCCTACTTGCCGGCTGAGAGGCCGCAGTGGAGACAGCTCGCTCCGCCTGCAGGTGATCTACTCTGCCTGCCAGGGACGCAATTTGCCCTGACAGTCCCTCGACCAATGCCCTCATTTCAGCGGCAAAACCGGCGCCGTGCGAGGATGGGTCCACAACGGGACCCAGCGCAGGCCCCATAGGAGGAAAGACCTCCAGGGGCACAACCTCGCTGTTGCCGGTAAGGTTGGGAAACCCACTGCCTGAAAAAACAGATTGTGTAGATGCCCTCCGATCAGCGGGGGGAGACCGAAAAAAATCGGCACCCCCACTATCGGGCCCTTTGCTTGGTATCCCGGTATGAGAACCGGTGACCGAGCGCGAGGACTTGTCATTCATGCCAACGCACAACTCACTCATACCCATGCCGGTAGCACTTGCCGCGCGACCTTTTCGCGAACGAGCGACGCGGTCAGTCTCGGCCATTTTGACATGCTGCTGGAACGATTCCCAGGCTTCCGAACCCCAGCGATTACACATATTCTCTGGGCAGACACCTGAACCCCGAACGTACATGAAACAACGATAACTCTTTGAATGCGGGTTCCATTCCTGCAATTGCTGCGTACACTGAGTACAAATCCGCCTCATAAACTGAGGAGACAATACCGGCGGTGAGCCTCTGGCGTTGCCAGTGCATCTGTCCATTTCTAAATACATTAAAAATAAAAGACGACAAGCATGAGGGAAAACGAATTACAGATGTAAAAGGTGCCGCCATGAAATCAACATGTGATTACGTAGTGGCGCCCGGGTTTGATTTCTTTGTTGTGGAAAAGCATAACACACAAAGGGGAAAACGACACGAGGGTAAAAAGACAAGAAAAACTTATCCTACCAGCTAGAATGTCGGATGCCGCGGCTGCGGCAATGACCCACGCTAGAAACCCAGACAGGAAAAGGCAACAGAGCCAGGCAGAGCCGCTCAGAATCATTCCCCGACGAGGCGGAGAGAATTGAAGAGTGATGGACGGCTACCTGTGGCGCTGCCACATGGCCTCGGTCACGTGGGTTCGTGACGTAAGGGGTAAAAGAATCTTGAGGTCAGGGGGCTTCCCCTGACCTGGATTCTATCTCTCCGTCACCGGCAGAATCGCTGATTAATGCCTACAGTTCAAAATAGTCATTTTGACTGACCGGAGTCTATGGTGGGTAATTGAACGTAGTGAATTATTTCCTCAGTATACACTGGTTATATGTATACAAGAATGGGTAACTCCACAACACCACTTGATGACAAATATATAATCTGAGTGCACCATCCAGAACTCCTAATTGGCCAGACTGATATAGAGATTACTTCCACATTCTTGGGGCGAACATCAGGGCATTTTCACTGCCTGGCTACCACCACATGGCCACAGTTCTCAGTTCTTTGTGATAGGTGTTGAGACTCCCCCTGAACAGTGTAACTAGATTACTCCTACATGTGTAACATATATAAATTTGGTTGTTCAGGATTACTTCAAAGTTGAGTTTGTGCTGTTTGCTCGACTGGAGCTGTTTTCACCGGCTCTATGAGTGGCATTTCACAGCAGCTCTTGAAGAGCCCATAGAAATACATATGAACATATTCACAAGGGTGGAACATAAAAGCTATACAGGTAGTATCTCAGACTAAATTTAGGGGAAAATGCTCTACAGTGATGCGCGTCATAGAACGTTCTGTGATGTATCCCCGCCCCCGAAAGTATGGACAATGCATGGCAATGTACTTTACCTCCATGTCTTGTACTTGATTCTGAAGACTGAGACATTTCTTTTCTAATTCTTGTACATGTATTGATTCATCTGTAGGAGTACCTATACATAAAGAAGGTTGTTATCAAATTCTCAATGAAAAGAATAGGGAAATGAATCTTATGTACCGGGTATTTCAAAAATAAATATGGGAAGTTATCACATGGCTTTAAGGCAAAGACTCATGATACATGTATATCTTCTACTCACTATAGGGATCAGAATTATTTTAAAATCTGCTTGGTTACTAGTTTTGAAAGCTGGTGTTCCCATGGCAACATCGGCTAGGCACATCACATTAAAAGTATGTAAGCAAGAGCGACATTAAATATTATCCCATTGTAATTTACGTAGGACACCCACTTGGTTGGACTACTAATCTTGGAAAATGATTTTCCTGGGGCAAAAGTTGGTAGTCTATGCTACTTGTACATATATGTAGCTACATACCTCGGTATTTCTGTAGAAGCTGAACTTTTTCCTCCAAAATTTGTATCTTTTTGTCCTAAAATAAACATTGAAATAACATTCAAACATTGCATTCCCCCAAAAAAATTGTATTGGCGGTAAGAAAGCACAACTGATCTAAGACGTCTGCAATGTTAAATTTGCATAGTGGTAAAATAGTAAAGTGGTCATTATATAGATTCACAAGGGTGGAACATAAAAGCTATACAGGTAGTATCTCAGACTAAATTTAGGGGAAAATGCTCCATAGTCAAACAAAGATTCTCATGTGAGATTCAGTGACTTAAAATCCATGGAAATGCTCGGTGATACTCCGCTATTGGCAAGACATTGCTGATACAGACATCTTGCAAATACCATAGCTATTGTATTTAAACACATGTTACTTGACATGTCAAAAATTACAAATTTACAGTTTATAATTGTAGTGTGTAGATTACCGTACATACATGTACTTTGTATATGTTAGAAATTCAATCAGTTGAAATCACACAGATACTGTCTAGTCAATTGTGGTCTATTCAGTTACTGTACAAATGTAACTTACCTTGTCCATGATTTCTTTACTATAGTATAATATCTTTTTTTCTAAAAGTGCAATTTTGTTCATCATACTTGTCATTAATTCAAAATCACCAGGGGCTGTAAATAAAATAATAGAATTTTAAGATTCAGCAAGTTATTTATTTGTATTTAGGATATATTTTCTGTAGTTTTACAATTTTGTGATTCGCAAAGCAGTGACAGTAAAACTTTACATGAAACTGATACAAATTGAATAATGTGAAAATATATTGGCAATACAGGTGTACTTAAATAATTGGAAAAGTAAGCAAATAACACCGAATAAACGGCAAGGTAAAGACTATGTCTAATTATAGTAAATACGTACTGCGTGCGTGACTCGAACCGGCGCTCGCGTACGGCACCTAATCGCCTAGCTTCACGCCACTACACGTCTTCCCCTCGGCCACCCGGCATCCCCAAAAAAGGATGCTTAATAACCGAGCTTATTACGTGCAGAGAACGTGAAACCCGTCCACGCGATACGCGCCACACAGCATGGCCAGAATGCGGCAAAGGCCTTCAGATCTGGCTGTAGTAGGATGGTGAAAGTAATGGTACAGCATTTTAACAGTGAATAAGTACTGAGAAATAATTTCTAAACTCATAGTTGCTGTCGACATAGGAAGTAAAGTAAGCAAATAACACCGAATAAACGGCAAGGTAAAGACTATGTCTAATTATAGTAAATACGTACTGCGTGCGTGACTCGAACCGGCGCTCGCGTACGGCACCTAATCGCCTAGCTTCACGCCACTACACGTCTTCCCCTCGGCCACCGGGCATCCCCAAAAAAGGATGCTTAATAACCGAGCTTATTACGTGCAGAGAACGTGAAACCTGTCCACGCGATACGCGCCACACAGCATGGCCAGAATGCGGCAAAGGCCTTCAGATCTGGCTGTAGTAGGATGGTGAAAGTAATGGTACAGCATTTTAACAGTGAATAAGTACTGAGAAATAATTTCTAAACTCATAGTTGCTGTCGACATAGGAAGTAAAGTAAGCAAATAACACCGAATAAACGGCAAGGTAAAGACTATGTCTAATTATAGTAAATACGTACTGCGTGCGTGACTCGAACCGGCGCTCGCGTACGGCACCTAATCGCCTAGCTTCACGCCACTACACGTCTTCCCCTCGGCCACCGGGCATCCCCAAAAAAGGATGCTTAATAACCGAGCTTATTACGGTGGCCGAGGGGAAGACGTGTAGTGGCGTGAAGCTAGGCGATTAGGTGCCGTACGCGAGCGCCGGTTCGAGTCACGCACGCAGTATGTATTTACTATAATTAGACATAGTCTTTACCTTGCCGTTTATTCGGTGTTATTTGCTTACTTTACTTCCTATGTCGACAGCAACTATGAGTTTAGAAATTATTTCTCAGTACTTATTCACTGTTAAAATGCTGTACCATTACTTTCACCATCCTACTACAGCCAGATCTGAAGGCCTTTGCCGCATTCTGGCCATGCTGTGTGGCGCGTATCGCGTGGACGGGTTTCACGTTCTCTGCACGTAATAAGCTCGGTTATTAAGCATCCTTTTTTGGGGATGCCCGGTGGCCGAGGGGAAGACGTGTAGTGGCGTGAAGCTAGGCGATTAGGTGCCGTACGCGAGCGCCGGTTCGAGTCACGCACGCAGTACGTATTTACTATAATTAGACATAGTCTTTACCTTGCCGTTTATTCGGTGTTATTTGCTTAAATAATTGGACTTGGATTAAACCAAACAAACATGATCAAATCACTTTAAAAACTGAGCAATGACAGAATGTCATTTTTCACTTTACAAACTGAGCAACAATATACCAGTCATTGATTATATCACAAACCAGAGCAATGGTTTAACCAGTCACAAACAAATAAGTCACTGTGTGTATCAGTGTTGTTCTTACAACTATTTATGATCACTGATGGAAACACGTATATTTTGTGTACTGGCATCATGTTGTAGTTGGCAGTCCACATTGGACTGAGATATTTGGTATTTTGACTTATCAATTTACAACTTATTAAAATACCAACATACCTAATAAATATGACACAATATCACAAGGATTGTCATGTAACATCTAAATATTTGTACTCACGACTACTGGCAGCTGAATTCCCTGTGCTCAATTTTGGTAACTGAAGACCAACATGTTTCCTGTGTTGATCATTGTAACTAAGTCTCGAACTAGAATAACCAGTGACTTCATCCAGCAGCTTGTCGTCATCTTCTGAAATTGAAATCAAGGGTATTTCAGTGTCTCTGACTCATCTTGCAATAATATGAGGTTACTACGAGGATACCACAAAGTAAGCATGAAGAGAGTACAGCGGGAGTATGGGAGCGACAGCATACTGTCTGAGTGCATACTTTGAGGTATCCTCATAATAACCTTATTATTATACACCTTTTCATGGGGATGCCGAAATCCGAAAAGTTTAGAAAAGAATGAGCAAACTTCTTTGTGTGAAGTCCGGTCAAACACTGGTGGCAAACATGTTTGTTTTTGAATATTAGAGGACACTTACGTGCGTAATTATTTCATATTTAGAATTTGCATTTCCTAATATGGTAGGATGAATATACCCTGTAAAATACTGCAAAATTACAGCACAATGTAACTTAGGCCGTTATTATGACAGATGTATAATAATATTATGTCTGAATAGTTAGAACATTCTACAATTGATTCAGTATGTACAAACGTACCATAATAGTCTGGTTGTCGAAATGGCACTGCTCTTGATTTCCTGAAAATGTATAAAACCAATGCATCAGTTCCTGTATGTATGTATGAGAATGAATTAAATTATGATTGTTGTGACCGAGCAATGCCCTTAGGTTCTCTACAAGAATGAGTATAATGTTGATTTTAATTCAATCCTGATTCATGATTATTAGACCCTAACTGATTGGCATGCAAGTACATTTGGAATTCAATTCATCACTGATCATCATTTGACTGGTACATGTATTTTTTTTGTTTAACCAAACTGTTGCCAGCTGCCTATGAAGAATTTCATTTAGATTTGGCTCCAATCAATTGTGTGACTTTTGCCACCAATGGCTAAATATATAATAATAATTGTTATTGCATAATCGTATCCTTATTTGGATAATGACTCAGAAGAAGAAAATTATAAAAGACGAAAAACTGAAGAAGTATATCAAAACCATGAATAATTCTATGAAAATTGTCACCATTTAAAAGCATGACATCATCCACAGAAATTAAACACCAGGAAAACATAGTGCTAAGATATGTAGTGCATATTACAATAACACATTTTGTTTTCGGACATATTCACAAATTTTTATTTTTCCCTATTTGAGAAGTGGCTAATTCAAAAGTATTTTATGATCCTTTGGGGAAGTCAGTCCATGTTTAACACTTTTGATTTGTAAACATTTGCAAATAACTGTATCATGCAGTACAACATTTGGATGAAAGCCAGTGTGAGCAGATTTCATATTTTGTTCTATACTTAGCACATATATGCAATGTGATATGGGAGAAACTTTCCATTGTTTACCATAAAAAACTATTATAAGACTGGAAACTGACTAAATCATATGTAAATTTCCCTTGACATTTTGGACTCCTATGTATCCTGAAAATTAGTTTGGTGACCCTAATTTTTGTTTTAATTTTTCATTTTATGGTATCCAGAAGGCATAAACCCATAATAATGACCATATAATTTTTAGTTCTAACCTTAATTTCTAAACACAAATTCCTAACTGTTACAATACACCACTATCACGGAGGGGCTGAAGGGGAGGTACTCCACTACATTGACAACCCTCGCCCACCGCTCTAACCCAACAGAAACAAATTTTGAACACTGATATTACATGATGAACCATGTCACAGCCGTCCCTTTGGAACGAGTAGTACATTTCGACAACTCGAACCACAGTGCCAGAGAAGCACATATAATTACTCACCCCTGGGGAAATGGAGATTTCTTGGTTCTTCTAAGGTTTGACAGCGGATTACTCATGACTAATGAGTACTGTCAGAGGTAATTGATGATCACTGAATTGTTTACGTGTCACTCATAATATTACCAACTGGGATAATAACAATTTCAAGTTTAAGTGCAACGTACGGACTAACGTGTATTATAATATTATTCGAGAAAAGACGACCATTACTCTGGCATGTAGGAAGCTGCTAGACTTGATCTTGTATATATAATCCATAAATATGCGTTATTATGTTGTACATGAAGCAGCAATGAGATTAATCGAAGGGGAAAGACACCCGATCACTTTGAAAAATATGAGGTCTTTGTTGATGCGTTGCTAGTCGCCATTTTGAACATCATACCGATATTGACCACCCGAGGGCGCACGTCAAGTTGTAGATTTTTAATCACAGTCCCTTTGAGGGGTGAAAATCCAAATAATTAATCAGTAGTGTTTATTTTAATTGTTCATGTTTGCCGCTAAACTACAATGAAGTATAACAGCGAAAATCGGAAAACAATTACATGAAATAACACTGAGCTAGTTATTTTGACGTTCAGCCTACGAAGTTGTTAAGGCCTACTCCCAAATGCAAACACCCAGAATGTATTCATTTTGCAATACACTGTACTCTTGGGCAATATTAGGATATTGACTCCCAAAAGCTGGGAATCACCAGCCTAATTTTCGGGAGAGTGATGGTTATATTTCAGTGAATAGTTGTCACTTTGACAGTGATATAACACTTTTACTATAGGTTCATATGGAAAAGATAATATGCCATATTTTATAAATTGTAGTTTTGTGACATATAGGCTGAACAATAATGTATTATTAATGATGTGCACTTATTGTTATTCTGAATTATTTCGAAAACAACCGGCATCTGCGCTCTTATTCATAATATTGAAATATTTAAAGGGCTCATAGCGACGTACACAACATATGTACATTTAGATACATTGTTTGTTTAAACGAACATCACCGTGGCAGCTCCGACGCTTCGGCTGTGATTGAGTTGTCAGCATACCAAGGTGACCGAGTCAAAATTCTCCGATCGAAGTTGGCCCGAGCTTACTTACAAGAACTGCTCGAGTTTATTCTGTATAATAATTATCAAGCAATGGTTATTGCCGTTATTAAAATCCTACCGTGCCATATGTGAAATAAAACAGGCATCATTATGAGATTTCTACAGTTTATTTCAATGTTTCCTGTGTTCAGACAGCACTTCTCGCTGTTCTATACTTGGTTCTGTCCAGTGAAATTGCAGACGTCAATAATTTTGCGCCGACGTTTTTATTTCGGTATTAAGTAAAAAAACAAACAAACTGTAATGTAATAGTGGTTACAATGAAAAATATAACTATTGCTCGCAAGATATCTGTTGTGATTACTGAAAAAAACCTATTTATTTACAATGCAATTCATCAACCATACGTCTCGAATAAATAAAGTGTTCTCTGTGTGGACTGCCCAACGTGTTTACTACTGGCGTGTTGTGACTTCAGTACTGACTAAAGACAACACTCCTTATTTATACACCGTGTCTGTAACATTTAAAATCAATCAGAAATCAAAAGTACAACTCAATTTCGTAAGGTCGGCTCCTACGCAGTAAATAAAGTATCGCCTCATACTGACACCATCTATAACTGACCCAGTAGTGGGTAAACCAGAATTCACGTCATATATACATGAATTCTGGCAATATAATATTGTGAATTCACTGTTTGTTATTAAATAGTAACACAAATAATGAATAGTAAATACCGTGTGTAGTATAATGAAAACATGTTTAAAAAATAGACCAAATGCTATACTATTAACTAAAAATTACCCTAGAATGCAGTTCACATTCTGTTTAATCAACATGTACAGAATGTTTAAGCATAAATTTATTTGTGCCTAAGGAAAATATAGACACATTCATTTTTAACTAGAATGAGCGCGCGGTGGCACCCTTTAATAATGAATTGATGTATATCATCTTGGATGAGAAATCTATGTTTAACTCCGTGATATCATATACAGACATTCACAATACGCTATTGAGACTAGTAACTTTTTTTGTCGGGTTGGTAAAAATCAAAACTTGTATGCCAGGGGGTCTGATAACATTTTTTTCATGATCTGCTTCCCAATTAAAAATAACAAAATGCAATTTTTACGAAATAAGGTTGGACGCACGCGCAGTTCTCTCATCTATTGCAGCTAAAAGACCATGGGAAAATTGTTTTAGACAAATACATCTCTATTTTTTCTTACACATTCAATTTGATATAGCTTCAACACCATTAGACCGATTATTTTGTTGTTGTTGAAATTATCACCACCGGCCACTTTCCCTCAGAACAACGTAAGCATTTTTCAACGGAAAGACATAAATCACTACAAGTGAAGAGCATCAAAATAGCCATTTCTTATCAGAACGACGACTGTCAACATGCGATTCCAACGAGATCAATTGACATAATAGTAGTAGATGGAAACTGTTTACGCTATTTTCACATTTGAACAAACTGTATGATTCTACGCAAGACGAAACCATGTTATGAATGAAAACACACATTTTTGATATACAGTTTTATGAATATGTAAACATGAATTAAATGTGATCTTCACCATCTGAACAATGCATTAACACTAAGAAAATGACAACTCCCTCTAGCGGTGTAAAAAGTGAATCCGTCATATGTGTGAACGCTATGGACAGCACACAACTTGGGCCTAACCATTCACTTTTAGCTATATTAAATGTAGAAAATTAGTGATTACTTTTGTTTTCAAATTCAAATACATTCAATAATACCATTCGAAATACAAATTACATTTGTGAGTTACTTAACAAATGTCAATCTAAAGTCGGCACATTTTTTATTATATTTCTTATGTTTTTCATTTATTGTTTTGCTAATATTTGTTGTGTGTAATTCAAGTTGTTCGAGGATAAACATGTGTTAAAAATTAAACATAAATATCGTGACCTAGAATATAGTAGTTGCGATATTTGCCACCTGTTTTGTATACTACATTCAGTGCTATTTATTAAAACATACTTTTTTTTCGATTTAGCTATTGTAATATTTGAAACACAGTTAAAATAAAAAAAATATAACTATATATTTTTTTTCCTATGCTTATCTGCCGCACAGTGCGACGATGTCCAAGGACAATCCAACAACATATCCCAGCATTCTTCATATTTCCGGTAGCCATTTTGACATCTTGATTTGAGTATTCTTCTCAATTTTCTCTACTATTCAAACTGTTAATGTGATTAAGCTTTTCTATGAATTACCGAAATGCCTGGAGGGCGTCGAGGACCAGGTAGACCACAATTAAGTCGCACAATGCCACCGCCCTTGCATACGATAGGAGGTTCCCAAAGCGCTACGCTTCGACAGAGGTAGGTTAGTTTATTGATTACAATGCTAATGTCAGAAATTCGTCCCTTTCTTCTGCGTCTCAAAGCGACAACTGAACTTCACGTTTGAAATTTTGTAAGTGGCTAGCATGGAAACCCTAATAGCACTGGCATTATTTTTACTTACAGCTAGTATATCTAAGCGCACACAGCCTACTTCGGTTATATCCCAGTGTTTCTGTTACTAGTAGTGTTATGGTTATGTAACAGAAGGGCGAGTTGAAGACAGGCACGGGTTTACATAAATCCATATAATTGCTTCAGACTCTGTACCATATTTGTGTCCATAATAATATTGCTAAAGGAATGGATAATGCATGCAACTGGTGGTATCAAAAGACAGATGTAGAATAGTTATGCAAATGTGCGAGTTTGTGAAAGAACCGGTTAATTAATGTTTAATGCAGTGTTGTTTCTTCAGTGCTGTTAAATATTGCAAAAGTATTTATGGCAGGACTCCAGAAGGAGTACCTACACTTTATGCAATTTATTTAAAATTATGCTAATTTATTCATGACTGTGCTCATGAATATTCATTAATTTGTGGATCAATACATTCTAAAAAGGGCGATATATTATTTTTGGGGGAAGAGTTAGAAAGGGGGATTAGCAATCCTTAGGGGGTCAATACAAAAGTAGGGTCCCATTTGGAGAGCAGCATTGATCTTGTGTCTTGTTGCACGTGACCTGCAGCTGTCAACTGTGTTCGTACTTCGACTGGCTTCCATGTGAGGTAGTTTCTTGTGTTCTGTTTTTCTGACTTGAGTTCTTGATATATTTCTTTCATATCTTGTCTGGTGGGAGTGTCCTGTCCGTGATTCGAACTTGCAATCTTTGAGTTCCCAGCGCACTGTCTTGTCCACTGTACCACGAGTGTCTTCACACAAATGCTAGGATTAAAGTCCTACTTATAGAATCAATGTTTTCACTAGCATTCAAAAATCGTACTAATCGTACTGGATTCGAACCAGCGATCTTTCACATTGCCTACATTGTACATATCCACTGAACCATATGGGTAGTCATGCAAATGAATGATTTGTTTTCATATTTACCTTTATTGCAAATTAGTGTTTGCGAAAAAAGACTGGCAGGCATGGGAACTGAACCCAGGTTCTCCTGATCACTGTGTAGACAACTGAACCACAAGACTACAATTGATTGACTGGATGTGTTTGCATTTGATAAGACTATATAGTGTGTATATATAGAAATACAACATATCTCTATTATTGAGTTACAATTGTCCAAAAAATTGCCAATTTTATGTTTTTACTTGTGTGAACTATATGCATGCCATAACCCGTTAGTGTACATCTTGCCAATTGGGTGTTTGCCATTTGCGTTGCCCATACCTGACCCGACCCTAACCCTAATGCCAAGACACGTTCCTGTTTATAATTGCTCAATAATGATACTCTGTTGTGCCCTGTCTGCGGGTAAGTTGCATTGATGTCAACTGATTAAACAAGTCGCGTTTAAGTAATTTTCACTATTAACAAGTGGTTAAATTGTGACAATAAATATGTGGACAAATATTTGAGATTAATTTTGGTGTAGACAACTCTCGTTTAATTATTTTACACCATTACAAGTTGTTAAATTGAGAGAATAAATGTCTCAACAAATATTTAATACTTAGTTTTGTGTAAACAACTCACGTTTGATTAATTCCCACAATTACAGGTTGTTAAATTGAAAGAATAAATGTGCGGACAAATATTTTAGACTTATTTTGGTGTAGAAAAGTCGCATTCATTTACTTCCACAAATTACAAATTGTTAAATTGAGAGAATAAATGTGTGGACAAATATTTGAGACTTATTTTGGTGTAGACAACTCTCATTTAATAATTTTACACCATTACAAGTTGTTAAATTGAGAGAATAAATGTATGGACAAATATTTTAAACTTATTTTGGTGTAGACAGCTCTCGTTTGATTAATTCCCACAATTACAAGTTGTTAAATTGAGAGAATAAATGTGTGGACAAATATTTTAGACTTATTTTGGTGTAGACAGCTCTCATTTGATTAACTCCCACAATTACATGTTGTTAAATTGTGAGAATAAATGTGCGGACAAATATTTTAGATTTATTTTGGTGTAGACAGCTCTCGTTTAATTATTTTACACCATTACAAGTTGTTAAATTGAGAGAATAAATGTATGGACAAATATTTTAGACTTATTTTGGTGTAGACAGCTCTCGTTTGATTAATTCCCACAATTACAAGTTGTTAAATTGAGAGAATAAATGTATGGACAAATATTTTAAACTTATTTTGGTGTAGACAGCTCTCGTTTAATTATTTTACACCATTACAAGTTGTTAAATTGAGAGAATAAATGTGCGGACAAATATTTGAGACTTATTTTGGTGTAGACAGCTCTCATTTGATTAACTCCCACAATTACAAGTTGTTAAATTGTGAGAATAAATGTGCGGACAAATATTTTAGATTTATTTTGGTGTAGACAGCTCTCGTTTAATTATTTTACACCATTACAAGTTGTTAAATTGAGAGACTAAATGTATGGACTAATATTTGAGACTTATTTTGGTGTAGACAGTTCTCGTTTGATTAATTCCCACAATTACAAGTTGTTAAATTGAGAGAATAAATGTATGGACAAATATTTTAAACTTATTTTGGTGTAGACAGCTCTCGTTTAATTATTTTACACCATTACAAGTTGTTAAGTTGAGAGAATAAGTGTGCGGACAAATATTTGAGACTTATTTTGGTGTAGACAGCTCTCGTTTGATTAATTCCCACAATTACAAGTTGTTAAATTGAGAGAATAAATGTGCGGACAAATATTTTAGACTTATTTTGGTGTAGACAGCTCTCGTTTAATTATTTTACACCATTACAAGTTGTTAAATTGAGAGAATAAATGTGCGGACAAATATTTTAGACTTATTTTGGTGTAGACAGCTCTCGTTTAATTATTTTACACCATTACAAGTTGTTAAATTGAGAGAATAAATGTATGGACTAATATTTGAGACTTATTTTGGTGTAAACAACTCGCGTTTGATTAATTCTCACAATTACAAGTTGTTAAATTGAGAGACTAAATGTGTGGACAAATATTTTAGACTATTTTGGTGTAGAAAAGTCGCATTCAATTTACTTCCACAAATTACAAATTGTTAAATTGAGAGAATAAATGTGTGGACAAATATTTGAGACTTATTTTGGTGTAGACAACTCTCATTTGATTAATTCCAACAATTACGAGTTCTTATATTGACAGAATGAATGTATGGACAAATATTGATCATTATATTTGTGAGTAAATACCTGTTGTTTAATTAATTTCCACCTCTACAAGGTTGTTAAATTGAGAGAATAAATGTGTCGACAAATATTTGATACTTATTTTGGTGTAAGAACTCGTGTTTGACCAACTTCCACCATTGCAAGTTGTTAAAATAATGAAATAAATATACTGGTATCATTGGATATTTGATTTAATTGTGAAACTTTCTAACAAAATGTTAACTGCTGGCTTCGAATCCTCAATCAACAATTCCGCAGACACAGTATAAATTCCACAACACCACAGAAGATATTCGTCTGTTGCCTGAATTGTTTTCGTAGTATAGGGAACGTCATCGACACTTTAACAAAACTTACCTTGACTTGGGTCTTGTTTATCTCTTGTCACAATCTGGAAACTGTTGAAGATTGTGTCCAGTTTAAGACGCAAGTTATTTTATTATTTATTCATTCAGTTTTGTATGGTGGAGTTTTGTGAGGTTTATTATTTTTTCGCGATGTTCTTTGTTTACTTGTTTACGGTTTGAGAGATTTCAGTTTATTTGATTTATGTTTTTACGGTAGCTCTGAGCGGGACTCGAACCCACTGTCTTTTCAAGCTAATTTTGTTTTATTTTGATGGCACGCTTGTGTACCACGCAACGACATTGGTCGTTAAGTGGTGTTCATTTTTCTAACTACTCCAGTGTTCCGATGAGTTGAACGGAAAAGCCAAAACGATTGCTGGTTTCTGATTGCTTCGGTTCTGGTGAGTGTGTATCTAGTGTGATTCGAACCCATGTCGTTTGTATTGGGCGTTTTTTTTATTTCCCATGTTGGCTACGCCGTAATATGCAACCACTTCCCCGTTTTATTGTGATTTTGAGAGTGTTTAATGATGTCTTCCTCACCTGTCATGCCATGACCCAGTTTCAACTACACAGCCATTTTGCAACACAGTGCGTGACCCTCGGCGTGACCCGACTGACTATATCAGTATATGATCGTTCTGTTCAACTGTTAAGCTAGGATTTATTACCGTTATTATCATTATATTGTCACATGATTTGTTTTACCTTATGTGTAATATCTTAAGTATCTTTATTGTAATTCGTATATACCGTGGAAACGACCCCGATTGAAGGTCATGTATTTTGTGATGTCACCAATTCGTGTGACGTGTAACATAACAAGATCTCCAGCACATTACGCTTGGTAATGGCTGCCCTAAAAAGACATCATTGACCAAACAAACATTGTTTTGCTATATAGCCGACCATCCATGACTACCCCATGAACACGTCCATGGTCGTGTTAGAAAAAGCTGTTTTTGACCTCAGTTGAATTGAATGATTTGATTTGGTGCACCAATCACCAATCAATCATCATTCTTGTAACAGCAACCATGGAAGATACTAATGGAAGGAGCCACAACACTATTGTTTTAGCTTTACCCTATGATCGATTGTCAATCTTTGTTTACAAACATTGGTTCTTGTTCGCTCTTAGCACCTCCTGGTGTCTAGTTTGAATGATGTTGTTTCCGGAGGTCTTGGTTAATGAAGAATTGGCAGATACAACATTGATTGAAGAAAACTGATAAACTATCATGAATCTTTTTGTATTTGTAATGGTGATGAGACTGAATCAATGATTGTCTGTGACAATAATGATTGCATTAGTTCAATACACAGTCCCTCCATACCCGGTTGGGAAATGCTATTATTCTAAGATGTGAATCACCCAAGTCCCCTGTGTGTCCGGGGTTCAGCTTGAAACAAAAATCTAAATTTTCGACCACCGGACATTGGCAGACACTGCCAGAAAAGATAATATCAAAAGAAGGGCTTACATAGACACTTTCTCTGCGGTAATATTTGTTAGAAGTCCTTGGGAATTTTTGTTGTAGACAGTTGTTAGAGTTGCTAATAATTAAAACATGTGAAATCTGTGAAGTCAAACATTCATCTGCTGAATTTCCACTTGTGAAATGCTTAGTTTGACCTTTTACATCTAAACAAACAGAGTGCTCATGTGTGATGACCGTAGCTTCATAATGCGCATATATTTTATGATCATATTAAAATATTCTCATTAACTATCATCGGCATCAAAGATGAGCTACACAATGTCCTTATTAGGATTAACTTTGGTTGAAACAAAGGAAATAAGCCAGTTAAGAGGCTTAAGTGGCCACTTGAGAGGCGTTGTGGCTCCTTCCGTTAGTACCTTCCATGCAGTAACTCACATCCATTTCAAATTTAAACCAACAGATTTTGTTGTCTTATATCATGTCAAAGCATAGCTTATCTGATAAATTCATGTTCCATTTGTCATGGAAACGCAAGCACTATTTGATTTCGTCAACAGTGAATACAAGTGCAGTGGGAATTCTGCCAAGGAATATTGGTGTGAAGAAGGCCGAATTTTTGGACCTTGACTGGCGAACACAAAATAATATTGGGGTGGGGGTGAGGGGCTTTACTGACTATCGTATTTGTTAAATCATAATGTACTGTATAACTATTTAATTTCACTGTTTTGATGTTTTGAGCAATATTCATTGCAGTTAAAATCCATAGGGGAAAAACAATTTGATCTGTCATCCAGAGATTCTCTAAAATTTACTATGCATGCTACTACCAGTATAACAACCTATGCATGTACATGTATATAATCTGAAAGCTTAGATTTATTTTAAAATGGTAGTGCATATATGTCATACCACTGTATTTAACAGATGGTCACTTTCATTGATTAATCGACAGTCCCTCTACAAACCGGTCTGGAAACGGACCGTATTTTTTTGAAACAGTGCTCGTCACTGGTAAATAAACGATTCACACCTGCAGATTAGCGTGCATATCATTAGCGTTTTTTTGACCCTCCAGTGACGGATTTCGACCATGTTAAATGACCAGAATGCAAAACGCCTGACTTTGAACGCATGTATAGTGCATATACATCGTTCATGACCTCTTTAAAACCAAAACATTGAAACCATGCCACGGAAAGTATACAGTGACTTTATAGATTTTGACGACTACAACATTGACTGGCATTTTGTTCTCAAAATGAAAGAGGCAGCTAATCATGATTATAGTGATATAGAGTTGATTAGTAGTCTTGACATCGTGGATTGACCGGCGATGTCAAAATTTTCGAAAACAACAACACAAATGATCAAAATGTAAACAATACTAAACATCTTGAAAATCGTGACAAAACAGTCCCAAAACAATATTAGAGGATCCGACCAACTCCTAAATAGTTGTATCTTGACATGTAACAACAAATAATTGGGACACATAGAGTGTGATTTTTGACAAAGGGTGATAAGGAAATGTTCCGAACGAGTGCCTCAACGCAAACAACACACAATCCTAAAAAAAACACAAGGAAACTTTAATTCTATGATATTAAAATACTTATAACCGATTGAAATATGGACAGAAACACACTTAGACAGCTATACTAAGTTGTGATGTACTAATTCGAGAGCTACTACCGATAACAGAACGATGTACTTATACTGGGACAGAACGTAGAGAAGGGGTGTCACTTTCAACAATGAAAAGAGACTTTTTTTGAAAGCGTTTCGTTTTCGCAGTATTATTCAAAAACATGCACTCTACTCTAACTCTAATTTCAACGATATCTTAGCCATACAACACCTCAAATTTGATTTACATTCAGTGCCTATGCATCGGGGAAAAAGGGATGATAATCGGTGGTCCCTTTGAACAATCTGTCGAGGGTGTTTCCGGCACGAAAAACAAACTGACCTCATAACATTAACGATGAAAAAGTTAGTCTAAATAATGAACAAATATATATAAATTCACTACGTTCAATTACCCACCATAGACTCCTGTCAGTCAAAATGACTATTTTGAACTGTAGGCATTAATCAGCGATTCTGCCAATGACAGAGAGATAGAATCTAGGTCAGGGGAAGCCCCATGACCCTAAGATTCTTTTCCCTTACATCACAAACCATGTGACCGAGCCCATATGGCAGCACCACTACGGCTGGATATTCACTCTGCTTTTTTCTCCGCATCGAGTGGAGATGAAGTCTAGCGGCTCTGCCTGGATCACTTGCTTTTTCCTGTCCAGGTTTCTAGCTTGGGTTGTTGCCGCTGGTGCGGCATCCAACATTGTAGCTGGTAGGATAAGTTTTCCTTGTCATTTTTACCCTCGTGTCGTTTTTCTCTTTGTGTGTAGCATTTTTCACAACAAACAAATAAAACCTGGGCGTCGTAGCTTAATCACTTGTTGATTTTGTTACGTCACCTTTTCCTACCGTAATTCGCTTCCCTCGTGCATGTCATATTCATTTTATGCTTGATCTATGTATTTAGAAATGAATAGATGTAATGACAGCACCAGGGCTCGCTGCCATTTTTTCGTCTCCTCATTTTTCGAGTCGACTGTGCAGTGGTTATATTCAGAATTTACCAGCATAGAACCTGCATCCGAAATACTTTTTACCGTAGCTGTGTGCGGGGTTCGAGATTTTGTTTTTAAAGCCATCAAATCGCTGAGACTGACCGCGTCACTCACATTTTCACAGCAAGGTCGCACGTCCAGTAAAAAAATCGGTTAAAGTGAGTTGCGTGTTTGGCATGAGTGGAAAGTCCACACGCTTGGCTACAGGTACTTTGTGTACCGAGACGTTGAGTAGGAGGCCCGATGGTGGAGGTACCGATATTTTTTCTCGGTCTCCCCCGCTGATCGAAGGGCATCCTCACAGTCTGTGTTTTCAGGTGGTGCTTTACCCGATTTTACCAGCTACAGCGAGACTGTGCCCCTAGAGGTCTTTCCTCCTATGGGGCCTGTTGCGGGTCCCTTTGTGGATCCTTCCTCGCACGGCGAGGCTAGTTGCACCTGGTCTCCTCTGAGGCCTCGGGCACTGAATGCCAACGGGGATGCTGGCAGCCAAGCCTCCGATCTCGGGGCAGGGCTTTTGCGTCAGAGCACATGTTGCACCCCCCCTTTTAGCCAGCCCGGGTTCGTCGCGCAGTAATGGTACAACGGTAACGAATTTACCTTTGTGTCCGGTCTCCACTGTGGGTTTTTACTCCCTTCTTACTCCCTTCCCATGAGCGTCCCCAGACGGAACCGACCCTGTCATGAGATGCACAATCGGACACGCTCTCTCTCTCAAATATTTATGTGGAAAGGAGACAGTTCGCTCGCGTCGGATACAGCCGGTACCTAGGGCGGTCCCTCAGTCTTCCATCCGCAACGACTCGGAGAGCCACGTCTTTGGGGTGATACAGAGTATCATTGATCCTAGTGATACAATGTAAATACCCCCACCCTTGATCTTAAGGCAACCACTTACGATTGCTTCAACGCTTATGGGATCATGGGCGTAGGGATCTAAAGCAACCTTGTCGGCACATCTCTCCCTGTTTGTCCGAGCGGGGCACAGGGCGCGCAAACAGAGTTGATGGGTGGACGTTGGTAATGGAGGTAACGCTTTAAGGCCCCTGGGTGGGGTAAAATCTTGTGCAACACTTTCTGCTGGACCAAACGCTACATGGTTGGTGTAGTTTTTGGATCAGACCCCAAAGTGTGGGATGAGACCAAAACACCCCCAACCGGATCCCAAGGCTCCTTCCCCAGACCCCGGTACCACGAATTTCTGTTTGGCAAACCGGGCAAAGGGGGACAGCCACGTTCCAAGGGCGTTCTCGCCAGCTCAATCTGAGACGATCCATCATGCCCTGAGACACTGCACATCTACATGTGACATCCCCTAGTGTCACCTGGCTCTCTTGGCCAGGGCCACTACTGTGCAACAAGATGCGGCTTTAGACGCGTGTGTTTTTGCCGGCAAACTGAGGCAGGGGGTACGTCCCCACCTCAGTGATGCAGACTGGACATCTTCCACCCTCTTTGTTCGGGAAATGGTGGGTACAGTCTCGGAGCTTCGAAGTGCAATGAACCAGAAGGTTCAGATCAAATCCGCTAGCCAGTTGACTCTGCCAAGGGTAAGCGGAGGGCACCCCAAGCGTCGTCCGCTAGCCAGAGTCAGCCAGGAGGCAAGCGCTCATACCCTTTCATCGGAGTGAAGAGTGCCAACAGGAAGGAAAGGGCCAGGTGGAGGTTCCTCATCCTCCTCAGGCGGTCATCCACCCCGGCAGCGGGAGAAGCATGTTTAACGCTTACCTCTGCGACCGGGAGGACAGGCATGTGTTCGCCGAGTAGCCAGGTCACAACTTAGTGACTACTTCAGGCATTGGGGAAACTCATCTCATGGGAGAAGAGAGCACCCGTAACTGCCGAACCCATGGCCATATATCCCTGTTGTACACAGATTGCGCCGGATTTGGAGACAGCAGGTGACCTATCTCTGGACCTTTCCTGGTGGTGACATTTTGTTACAGGGTACCGTTGAAATCTCCATCTCCCCCGTCAGTGTCTCCCCTATTGGGCACTGCCAGGGGACTCCCGCATAACGAAAGCAATCAGGCAGGAAGTAGCAGTTTGCTGGAAAAGGACACCCTACACAGGGTAGATCAGCCGGCATTAAGTCCAGGCTTCTACTCGAATGTGTTCGTAGTACCAAATCTACAGGTGGCGGGCGTCCAGGTAGAAACAGGTAGTGCTGCTGCTTCACCAGATGTCGGTACACCTCAATCTGTACCTAGACGACTGGTTACTACACAAGGGGTTATTAGCCATACACATCAGGCTAACACAGGATTTACTTCACCAGTTGGACTTTTTAGTAAATCGACAAGTCCCACCTCGACCCAACATGCAGTTGGTGTCCCTGGGCATGGAGTTTTGACACAGAGGTAAGCTTGGCTTAGCTATTTCAAGCGTGTTGCTTAGTGCTAAGCAGCCTACCCGAATGCCTGGTCAGCGTTCCCTCAGTCTCCCTCCGAGAACTAATGTGGATCATCGGAATGATGACCTCGGTTTGAAGGGTGGTTCTCCAGGCCGCACTACGCAGCTGCCCGGTACAACGCTTGTTGTTACAACGCTGAGCTCTCCTATGGGAACCAGATAGGCGGGTTTTGATTTTGGACCAAGTGAAGGAAGCCCTGCCCTGGTGGTCGTCACTGGCCAACCTCGGGCAGGGGGTCTCCTTGGATCCACTCGCCGCAGGTATGACTCTGGTAACAGATGCCTCCCTCCAAGGTTGGGGAGCGCATCTATTGGACGAACAAGTCTAAGGGTATGGCCCCTGCATTAGTTTCGGGACCACCATATTAACCAACTCGAACTGAAAGCAGTGCACTTAGACCCCCAACCACCCCACTCTTTTCGTAGCATTGGTCTAAGTCCTCGATGTGGAGAGAAAGGAACCAGAGTGAATATCCAGCCGTAGTGGCGCCGACATATGGGCTCAGTCACATGGTTCGTGACGTAAGGGAAAAGAATCTTGGGGTCATGGGGCTTCCCCTGACCTAGATTCTATCTCTCCATCATTGGCAGAATCGCTGATTAATGCCTACAGTTCAAAATAGTCATTTTGACTGACCAGAGTCTATGGTGGGTATGAACTATGTGAATAGGCGGGTTTGGAGAACCCTCTGCCTAAATTTCACTCTCCAATCGAATAGTTCTGATATGTTTCAATAGCTATGAACAAATAAAAAAAACTAGCTTCGACGGGATGAAAAACGTTGACTTTTGAAACAGACAGGAAAGCATAGTGTGCAGCAATCAGCTGAGCATGCTTCGCGGAAAGGCGTATCGCTCACTGTTTCGGATATGGTCCCACTCACACCCTTGAACAATAGCTGTTTCCTGACCGGTCTATAGAGGGACTATGATTAATCATGGAGCTGTACCTTATATGAACCTCCATGGAATAATGAAATATAAAAATTGTTTTATGCTCAACAGTTCAACATTCATTGCTGTTTTATTGAGAACAGTTTTGCATGAAATGTACATAAATTTTTCTATTAATGCTTTAGTTTTCTAATTACTGGTACAGCATGTCCAAACTATCCAACTGATTGTCTGAAGTTATTAAGTCATGACTAGAAAATAATGGCAACACAGTAAATCTAATCAGATCTAATCTCAAATACCACTACAATCATTTATCATATAACAAAACACTTGTTTCTGTGATATGTTTTTGAGAATTACTAATATTTTATAGTGTCTTTTTCCCTAAATTAATTTAGGAATGGTCCTAACACAGTTGTTGGTACAACACCGGTGACAACAACATTGATCACAATTACGCCAATAAAACATCAACAAATACCAGACTTGCCGATGGATAACAACTTAATATTTGAAGTAACAGTCTTCTTCTATTTAGTGATGGCATTGTTTCTTCAATATATCAACATCTATAGAACTGTCTGGTGGCTTCCACATTCTCCTGCAACAACTGCCTTGGTATGTTAACTTGCAATTGGATAAGTAGACTGGTGCATGGCTGAATTTCCAGCCAGCATTACTCATGTAAACATATTCATATTCATATTTAATGAATTTAAATTTAAATTTGATATATGTAGACTGATGCACGACTGACTTTGCTGTCTGCATTTCTCATGTACTTGTCATCACATTCATATCACCGAGTGTCAAATTGGCATGCACCTTTGTTTGTCATACTATTGATATAAATCCATTTTACATTTTGGCTGGGCAAATTTTATTTGATTTGATTATTTCAGAATTTTTACTTGATTGATGTCCACCTGGTGGTCTTCATAATAGTGTTGTTGACAAGAAGACTGGTTTGGAAAATGATTCGAGAGGTTGGTGTTATATTTTATATATCATGTACATTAAGTACAAGTTGTACCTTAAAACTGCCCTTTTAGTCGGTCCCAAAAGATCGGTTGTGGGTTTTTTTTTGTGTAACTGTATACTGTATACAGATATTTACACATGTAGTGTACTAATTCCTGACTTGCTTTATTATGGGGTGTGGTGTTAGACCTTGGTCTCACACATCTCTACTAAACTGGAAGTCAGTGAATCTCCCATAAACAAGCACTTCCTTCAAGAATTATAAGAATTTTTTTGATAACCATTATGACATGGATTTCATCATAAATCACAGTATAGTTCACTCATCTTTGGCATAGTGATCAATAGTTTTATAATTTTTTGCACATTTTTTTGGACTGATTTTGTTTTGTTTGTGCTTTGCCAAAGTTTTTTCCACTCATATCTCAAAACCATTCACGTCAATTCAAATAAAATTTGGTACATTGTATACTGATGGATAACTTATAGTGTTCAATTAGATCATACTTTGGTTCCAATCTGTGCGCATCAAAAATGTTATTTAATAAAAAGTAATTACGGTATAGAACAGTTTTTACCTTTAACTGTTGCATTGTTGGAATGTAATGTACAGTGTATATCGGTACTAGTATACCAAGGAAGAGTGAGTGAGTGATGTGTCAAAACATCACTGACAGTACGGTCCAAGCATAACGTATATCGGTACTAGTATACCAAGGAAGAGTGAGTGAGTGATGTGTCAAAACATCACTGACAGTACGGTCCAAGCATAACATATATCGGTACTAGTATACCAAGGAAGAGTGAGTGAGTGATGTGTCAAAACATCACTGACAGTACGGTCCAAGCATAACGTATATCGGTACTAGTATACCAAGGAAGAGTGAGTGAGTGATGTGTCAAAACATCACTGACAGTACGGTCCAAGCATAACATATATCGGTACTAGTATACCAAGGAAGAGTGAGTGAGTGATGTGTCAAAACATCACTGACAGTACGGTCCAAGCATAACGTATATCGGTACTAGTATACCAAGGAAGAGTGAGTGAGTGATGTGTCAAAACATCACTGACAGTACGGCCCAAGCATAACGTATATCGGTACTAGTATACCAAGGAAGAGTGAGTGAGTGATGTGTCAAAACATCACTGACAGTACGGTCCAAGCATAACGTATATCGGTACTAGTATACCAAGGAAGAGTGAGTGAGTGATGTGTCAAAACATCACTGACAGTACGGTCCAAGCATAACGTATATCGGTACTAGTATACCAAGGAAGAGTGAGTGAGTGAGTGATGTGTCAAAACATCACTGACAGTACGGTCCAAGCATAACGTATATTGGTACTAGTATACCAAGGAAGAGTGAGTGAGTGATGTGTCAAAACATCACTGACAGTACGGTCCAAGCATAACGTATATTGGTACTAGTATACCAAGGATGAGTGAGTGAGTGATGTGTCAAAACATCACTGACAGTACGGTCCAAGCATAACATATATCGGTACTAGTATACCAAGGATGAGTGAGTGAGTGAGTGATGTGTCAAAACATCACTGACAGTACGGTCCAAGCATAACGTATATCGGTACTAGTATACCAAGGAAGAGTGAGTGAGTGATGTGTCAAAACATCACTGACAGTACGGTCCAAGCATAACGTATATTGGTACTAGTATACCAAGGATGAGTGAGTGAGTGAGTGATGTGTCAAAACATCACTGACAGTACGGTCCAAGCATAACGTATATCGGTACTAGTATACCAAGGAAGAGTGAGTGAGTGATGTGTCAAAACATCACTGACAGTACGGTCCAAGCATAACATATATCGGTACTACCCCGGTAGTATACCAAGGAAGAGCGAGTGAGTGATGTGTCAAAACATCACTGACAGTACGGTCCAAGCATAACGTATATTGGTACTAGTATACCAAGGAATAGTGAGTGAGTGATGTGTCAAAACATCACTGACAGTACGGTCCAAGCATAACGTATATCGGTACTAGTATAACAAGGAAGAGTGAGTGAGTGAGTGAGTGATGTGTCAAAACATCACTGACAGTACGGTCCAAGCATAACGTATATCGGTACTAGTATACCAAGGAAGAGTGAGTGATTGATGTGTCAAAACATCACTGACAGTACGGCCCAAGCATAACGTATATCGGTACTAGTATACCAAGGAATAGTGAGTGAGTGAGTGATGTGATGTGTCAAAACATCACTGACAGTACGGTCCAAGCATAACGTATATTGGTACTAGTATACCAAGGAATAGTGAGTGAGTGAGTGATGTGATGTGTCAAAACATCACTGACAGTACGGCCCAAGCATAACGTATATCGGTACTAGTATACCAAGGAATAGTGAGTGAGTGAGTGAGTGATGTGATGTGTCAAAACATCACTGACAGTACGGTCCAAGCATAACGTATATCGGTACTAGTATACCAAGGAATAGTGAGTGAGTGAGTGATGTGATGTGTCAAAACATCACTGACAGTACGGTCCAAGCATAACGTATAATGGTACTAGTATAACAAGGAATAGTGAGTGAGTGAGTGAGTGAGTGAGTGAGTGATATGTCAAAACATCACTGACAGTACGGTCCAAGCATAATGTATATCGGTACTAGTATACCAAGGAAGAGTGAGTGAGTGAGTGAGTGAGTGAGTGATGTGTCAAAACATCACTGACAGTACAGTCCAAGCATAACGTATATCGGTACTAGTATACCAAGGAAGAGTGAGTGAGTGAGTGAGTGATAAGTCAAAACATCACTGACAGTACGGTCCAAGCATAACGTATATTGGTACTAGTATACCAAGGAATAGTGAGTGAGTGATGTGTCAAAACATCACTGACAGTACGGTCCAAGCATAACGTATATCGGTACTAGTATACCAAGGAAGAGTGAGTGAGTGAGTGAGTGAGTGAGTGATGTGTCAAAACATCACTGACAGTACAGTCCAAGCATAACGTATATCGGTACTAGTATACCAAGGAAGAGTGAGTGAGTGATGTGTCAAAACATCACTGACAGTACGGTCCAAGCATAACGTATATCGGTACTAGTATACCAAGGAAGAGTGAGTGAGTGATGTGTCAAAACATCACTGACAGTACGGTCCAAGCATAACGTATATCGGTACTAGTATACCAAGGAAGAGTGAGTGAGTGAGTGATATGTCAAAACATCACTGACAGTTCGGTCCAAGCATAACGTATATTGGTACTAGTATACCAAGGAAGAGTGAGTGAGTGATGTGTCAAAACATCACTGACAGTACGGTCCAAGCATAACGTATATCGGTACTAGTATACCAAGGAAGAGTGAGTGAGTGATGTGTCAAAACATCACTGACAGTACGGTCCAAGCATAACGTATATCGGTACTAGTATACCAAGGAAGAGTGAGTGAGTGAGTGATATGTCAAAACATAACTGACAGTTCGGTCCAAGCATAACGTATATTGGTACTAGTACATGTATACCAAGGAAGAGTGAGTGAGTGATGTGTCAAAACATCACTGACAGTACGACCCAAGCATAACGTATATCTGTACTAGTATACCAAGGAAGAGTGAGTGAGTGATGTGTCAAAATATCACTGACAGTACGGTCCAAGCATAACGTATATCGATACTAGTATACCAAGGAAGAGTGAGTGAGTGATGTGTCAAAACATCACTGACAGTACGGTCCAAGCATAACGTATATCGGTACTAGTATACCAAGGAAGAGTGAGTGAGTGATGTGTCAAAACATCACTGACAGTACGGTCCAAGCATAACATATATCGGTACTAGTATACCAAGGAAGAGTGAGTGAGTGATGTGTCAAAACATCACTGACAGTACGGCCCAAGCATAACGTATATCGGTACTAGTATACCAAGGATGAGTGAGTGAGTGAGTGATGTGTCAAAACATCACTGACAGTACGGCCCAAGCATAACGTATATCGGTACTAGTATACCAAGGAAGAGTGAGTGAGTGAGTGAGTGATGTGTCAAAACATCACTGACAGTACGGTCCAAGCATAACGTATATCGGTACTAGTATACCAAGGAAGAGTGAGTGAGTGATGTGTCAAAACATCACTGACAGTACGGTCCAAGCATAACGTATATCGGTACTAGTATACCAAGGAAGAGTGAGTGAGTGATGTGTCAAAACATCACTGACAGTACGGCCCAAGCATAACGTATATCGGTACTAGTATACCAAGGAAGAGTGAGTGAGTGATGTGTCAAAACATCACTGACAGTACGGTCCAAGCATAACGTATATCGGTACTAGTATACCAAGGAAGAGTGAGTGAGTGAGTGATGTGTCAAAACATCACTGACAGTACGGTCCAAGCATAACGTATATCGGTACTAGTATACCAAGGAATAGTGAGTGAGTGATGTGTCAAAACATCACTGACAGTACGGTCCAAGCATAACGTATATCGGTACTAGTATACCAAGGAAGAGTGAGTGAGTGATGTGTCAAAACATCACTGACAGTACGGTCCAAGCATAACATCATTTAGCTAGCTTAGCTTCCTTTTAAAACTGTCACATATATAAATTATAATCTGCCCAGATACATGTATGTCTCTTATTACATTGGTATAAGCAATAAATTGAAATTAGTGTTGTCAGTACTTGCTTTAGAACTTATAAATAAGTTTCTATGAAAAGGCAAAGCCAGATTGTAAGTTAAGTCTGGACTGTACTGCACCTGCCATACAATCAACATTGTTTTTTTGTATAAATGTAGTAAATTTTTGTTTTTTTAAGGAGGTGATCTATAATGAGATTACATGAAAATAATGAGTTGTGGATGTCAGTCACTCACTAAATTGAAGTACTGAATCATATATACACAAATATTCATTTTATGTTTCAGTTTTACAGTTCTCTTGATGTTAAAGCAGTATTATTTTGGGTAGCACAAGTACTCAAGTGTGTTGTGTTAGTTTTATTACTTGGAACACTAATATGGACAATGGTACATATGTTTTTAAACAACTCTGTTCTCAACTTATTGTTTTTGGCTTATCCGTAAGTATCTCCTTCTTTGCCATTTGCAGTAATGTGCTCTACTTGTATGTAGTACCCCGGTACATGTATTGGACTATAGGAAATTCAACACACATGTCACACATGCACAGGATGTCCACTGTCTTTTATCTGTACAAAATCCTGCGACGCATGCAGGGTTGACTTTGATATTTTTAGTACACATGTTCAGTCAATGTAGATATTCAATAAACTCAGTATTTTGGGAAGAAAACCAACAACATTTTCGACTCCCGTCTCCGAAGCACAAAAAAGAAGTCTTTGCAGTTAGTGTGTGATATTTCAAGTAGTAATCATCACATTTCAATAAAACTTGGTACATAGATGTCATAGGACACTGCACAGACCTGATAGTTTTTAGTGTAATATCAGTACATACTAATTACCTAATTTGCATAATTAATTAATTTTCAGCTTTTGATATTTCAAGTAGTAATCATCACATTTCAATGAAACTTGGTACATAGATATCATAGGACACTGCACAGACCTGATAGTTTTTAGGATACCGTACTTCCCCGAGTATAAGCCCCTCCTGAGTATAAGCCCAACCTCTATTTTTAGACAAGTTGAGGGCATCCCCGAGTATAGGCAGAGGGTTTTACCAGGCGTCAACGACATTTCTTAAAATATGCAAGTGAAAAGTGTATTTCATTGCATAATAATCGTGATTGGTATGGTAGTTTGGTTCCTGCTTTTACAAGAAAACTCCTTTAATTTCAGAGTGCATGGCCGGCGAGCCTACGGAACATGGTTCGCACCTTTTCTATTCTGTTATTTACTCACGATGAATCCCGATGTTGCAATACTGAAGTAATTAATCCATATTCCTAAAATTTTGAGTAGTGGTTTTAGAAACTCCAAAAATGGTCATTGAACATCGTTTTTAGTCTCTGTTCGGACGCAGTCCGAAAACGGGGACTTATGTTTTGACCTCCGTGTGTCAGTGCGTGCGTGCGTCTGTGCGTGTGTCCTGACCTGTATCTTAGAAATGCCTGGACCAATCACAATCAAACTTCACACATACATCATACATGATATTATACATATGCACGTCAATTTGTTTCACGATCTGATTCAAGATGGCCGAATGGCGGCCATTTTTGTGCTTAAAAATCAACCATTTCTCGGCTGTTTACAGATGGATTTTGTTCAAACTTGGTATATACATTAGACATTATGGGACCTTGATGCAAATAATTTTGTTTTTCAGATAAGATTTAAAATGGCCGACTGGCGGCCATTTTGTATTAATGACTTGCTTTCACTGATTATGTTCAAATTTTAAATACAGATATATTGATTTGACAATCCTATTCAAAATGGCCGAATGTTGGCCTTTTTTGTGCTAAACAAACATCAAATATCAAGCATTTATGGCATTTATGGATGGATTTTGTTCAAACTTGGTACATATATTAGACATTACAGGTTCCTGATGCATATCATTTATTTTTCAGATCCGATTCAAAATGGCTGTCTGGCGGCCATTTTGTTTTAATGAATAGGCTTCTAGACCCATATCTCCGACTTGTTTTGACTGATAATTTTTTTCCAATTTTAAATATTCATTATACATCATGTCATAGATAAACAGATATATTGGTTTGACGATCCTATTCAAAATGGCCAAATGGTGGTCATTTTTGTGCTAAAAAATCATCAAATATCAAGCATTTATGGGTGGATTTCGTTCAAACTTGGTACATACATTAGACATTACAGGTTCCTGATGCTCGTCATTTTATTTTTCAGATTGGATTCAAAATGGCTGACTGGCGGCCATTTTGTTTTAATGATTGGGCTTCTAGAGCAATATCTCTTAAATGCTTTGACTTATTATATTTAAATTTTATATATTTGTTATACATCATGTTATATATATACATGTATTAAAAATGGCTGATTTTGAATGCTATTCCAGAGCAATATCTCTCAATATGGAAAAGTACTTGCTACTTCTTCAAATAATCATGTCCATTGAGACCTTCGTGAATGGGATGTGAATGAGCAAACTATTCTTCGACATGACTTGTTGGCCAATCTCAGTTTACTTTTGTGGGTGATATTCGCTCACATTCGATCAGGTTGAAACTGCATGCATTGGATCGTAGAGTTACAATAAAGGAAGCGTAATGTACATTTAAACAATACACTGTTTATTATGGCGATGTTACAACAAAGAAACTACAATGTAACAAGAAGGCAACTGATGAATACACTATAGAATGCCCCTTTTATAGGGTTCAGTAGGATTCACACCTATTGATTAAAATAAGAGGGAGACACAGTGATAGGTTTTCAATGTTGATACATCAGCTTAGAATACATGCATACATAGAATTCACGTAAGGTGTGACCTGAAATAGTTCATAACGGTTAAAGTTAAATAATGTACGTAACACACTAGGTCTTATATAGCGACCTTAGACAGTTCATAAATGACAGCTGATGAATCCTTTCTTGAGTCTGTATAGCGGCTTTGCACGTAGTTCGTCTGAGGTAGAATGAATGGCTGTCTGGAGTAGGAGTTTGCGTTGCGTTTGAAGTTGTAGATGGGGTCGGAGAATGCGCTTTTGGCGACGTTTTCTCTTTGGTATGTTTGTTGACTAGAAGTCACTTATCTCCAGCGAATATAACTTTGTGATTGGCCGATTGACTCTTTTGCAAATGATTAACAGTTGCGTCCGATTTGCGATCGGAGACAAAGAGTTCACAAACAGGCCATAAAGCATAATTTCCTAACCATTCTGGACCTTGCCACCAGAGCGTAGAATTACGTAATTCCTTAGGGTTAAGTCCACGTGTTAATAAATCTGCTGGGTTAGAGTTGGTTGGTACATACATGCTCTCTTGCGGGAAGCTGTTGATCTTCGTTATGCTGTTTGTAGTGAACTGATCTGGTTTGCCACGATTATTGATCCAGTGTAGTACAATCTGGGAGTCTGACCATAAAACATGACGGGTGATGTAGACAATGCGGAAGTGACAAACTTACTAAGTCGGGTTGCTACTACTGCAGCCATGAGTTCAAGTCTAGGCAATGTTAGTGTGTTGTTCTTGATTGGTGCAACACGTGTTTTTGACATCACCAGTGTGGTTTGATTTCCCGATTTTATGTAAACAACACCACTGTAAGCTTTGGTTGAGGCGTCGGACAAGGCGTGTATTTCGTTCTTGTTGTTGTTGTCATTGGAGAAGAACGTCGGTTGATACGAATGTTGGTTACTTCCCGTAAGTCGTGAGCTATATTTACCCAGTCGCGCTTGAGTTCGTCCGATATAGGGGTATCCCAATGGAGAATTAGTTTCCATAGTGACTGGATGAGTAACTTCGCATGAACATGGACTGGTGAGAAAAGACCTAGTGGGTCATAGAGGCTTGCTGCAAAACTGACTACGTTACGTTTTGTAGTCATAGTGTTGATGTTTGGTGAGTCTAGTTGTTTCATGTAGAGGACGTCACTGTCGGTATTCCATTTCACGCCTAGTACACTGACAGTAGTATTTGGGTTTGCCTTGTTGTCCCGGATAGCTGCTTTACGAATAGTTAAGTCATTCGTACTCCATGATCGGAGGGTAAATCCACGTGCAGATAATAATTTGGTAGAGTCTTCATAAAACTGTATGGCTTCATTGGTATCACGACTGCCAGTAATTACGTCATCAACGTAAATATTATGTTGTAAATCTTTAGCTGCTGGTACTTCCGGATGGTTATTCAGTCGATTCTTGACAGCGGCATTTAATATGAATGGGCTACATGTGGCCCCAAACAATACGGAAGTGAATTGATATGTGATAAACTCACTGTTTGGGTCATTAATGTCCGATAGCCATAGGAACTTTGTATATTTTCGGTCTTCATTGGCAAGCCTTATCTGCAGGACGGCCTTTTCGATGTCACTTGCTAAAGCGATCGGGTTGGACTGAAAACGAAGCAAGATTGCGGTTAAATCGTTTAGTAGAGGTGGTCCTGTTTCCAAACAATCATTTAAGCTGGGTTGTCCCATGGCTGAGGTCGCACTGCAGTTGTACTCAACTCGAATTGGAGTTGTAGAGCTATCGCGTTTCACGGAGTGATGTGGAAGAGAGTGACCACTGGAGGTGTCTGCTTGCTGTACACGCTCGATGAAACCATTTTCTAGTTGATTAGAAACCACCTTATCGTAGATGTAAGCAAAATCACATGTCATTTTCTTGATCATGTAACGAGTGCGTTTATTCGCAATGTCAAAGTTCGTTGGTAATGGGTTGTGATTTGGCTTCCAAGGTAGTTTTGCAGTAAAACGATTATTTTCTTCAGACAAACAATTTGTAGTATAATTATGAAATTGTTCGTCCTGTGTGGTCTTCTTTTCTGGGGGGTTCATCACATCGCGGATACCGATAGATTCTAGCTCCCAGTACAAGGCGACGTTCTTGGTGAGCAGTTCATCGTCAGACTTGATAGCAGTTAGATGAAAAGTCTATACTTGATTATTACCAGATTGACCAGTGTAAATGGGCCCTGACAGTAGGTATCCAAAGGATGAGCTGACAGCTGTAGGACCGTTGCCTCGGACGACGTGGTTTCCAACAAAGTCCCAATACCGGTCTGCACCTATTAATATGTCTATTGTCATAGTAGGTGCATCAGTGATTGGATGTGCGAGCTTGAGTTTGCGCAGGTATTGGAGTTGGTTTATATCGGTGTTTACATTGTTTGTAAGATTGTCCGAAATTTCCTTTACATAAAGGAGATCGATAGGTGCCTGGTTACCATCACGTTGATGTAGTTGCAGAGTTGCAAAAGACTTCAGACTAATAACTTCTGTGCTGTGTACTTTTGCGTTGACAGTCTGGGCAAACTGTTCAGTTACAAAGGATCGATCAGCTCCTTCGTCGAATAATACTGTTGCGAGTGCAGTATTGCCCCCATATGAAGTTGGAATTTGGGCTGTTTTTAGTAATACACGACGTGTTCGCGAATCAGGTGCACATCTCCCCTGATACAAGTGTTTTGGTTTAGTCAAATTGTGTGAAGCATGTGTAAAATTCATGCTCACGTTAGTATTTTGGATTTCTGATTGGCTGGAAACAGTTCTGTTGTCATGGAGTGACGTATGGTGTTTACCTTGACAATGTCTACACGTGCAGCGGGACTTGCAATGTTTAACAGCATGGTTCCCGAGACAATTATAACAAAGTTGTTTCCGTTTGACGATGTCCAGTCTTTCCCTATGGTTGGAAATCTTGACACAGTTTGCGGGATTGTGTTGTTCATCACAGTACACACACTGTCGTTGCGATGGTCTTTTGCACCCGGGGTTGTAGTTATTTACAGGATTATGTCCAGTGGTTGCAGAATAACTATTTGTAGCCGTGTTATAATTACCGGATGCTGTTCTCGTGTAGAATGCTGCAACGGTCGAGTTTTGTGGGCTGTCAAGATTTGGCATTTCGCCAATTGTTAGAATACGTATTTCGTTCAGCATTAGTTGACTTAGATGTGACCACAGTCAGCTGGCGCACACGTGATAATAAAATAAATACGATATTTACTATATGGGGGCCGCCATCTTGAATGACGCATAAATCTAAATAAGAGACAACTTATGGCAGCCCCCATAAATTAAATATCGCATTTATTTTATTATTATATCAGATGTGCGCCAGCTGACTGTGAATGTGACAATGTCCATTCGTGATCCGAGTTGGCTCGAGCTAGCTGGCGTTGGAATTCTATGGGCAACTTCTGTAAAAGGAGTGGTATGAGTAGTTTCCCATAATTAGTTTCGCCTTCGCCGAGATTCTTCAAGCCCCGAATTATTGTTTCCAATTCGTAAGCTGGTCGGGTTGTTTTCTGGCGGTACTTGCTCCCATAGAGATGTCATGTATGCATTGATGATAGCTTGTTTGTTGCCATACCGTTTTTCGAGTAGGTCCATGGCAGTGGTGTAGTTGACGTCGGTAGTGGCTAACCCGTCAATCAGTCACTTTGCTTCACCTCCAAGAAAACTGCGGAGATACATTTTGTAGGTAACGTTCTGCACATTCGATAGCTGATTGTCTGAATGAATGGCAGCGTTGTACGTGTCGTAAAACTCAGTCCAGAGGAGAGTATCTCCGTGAAACGTAGGGATCTCAAGTTTTGGCAGTTGTATGGACTTAAATCTGGTTGGTTGTTGCGTAGATTCAACTTGTGTTGGCTGGCTTACTTGTTGTGCGGTATCAGCTCTTGAATTTCCCGCATTAGCTGTAGTAAACCTCTTCGATTTCATATAGATCGGTCTTGTTGAATTCTGGGTGTTCGGGTGGAACTGCGTTGAATATCTCGGCGTCGACAGCGAGCAGTCGTTCCATCCGTATCTTTGAGACATCATATAGTCGTTGAATTTGTTGGAAAGCCAGTTTTTTGTTTTCTTTTTGTTCGTAGTCCCGGATCAGCGGTTCTATCTGGTTCATTATCGTGGTGAGTTGCCTCCTCGCCGTTGTTCTGTTTATTTTCTGTTGAGATATGTTGATTTCTGCGGCGGCGTCGTTGACGTGTTGAATTTCGTTGTCAGACATGTTGCTGGTAGGTTGTTAACAGTCTTGAGTAGAATGCACTGCAGAATCTAGTTAGAATTGTTGAGTATCTTGGTCTCGGCACCAAAATGTGGGTGATATTCGCTCACATTCGATCAGGTTGAAACTGCATGCATTGGATCGTAGAGTTACAATAAAGGAAGCGTAATGTACTTTTAAACAATACACTGTTTATTATGGCGATGTTACAACAAAGAAACTACAATGTAACAAGAAGGCAACTGATAAATACACTATAGAATGCCCCTTTTATAGGGTTCAGTAGGATTCACACCTATTGATTAAAATAGGAGGGAGACACAGTGATAGGTTTTCAATGTTATCGACCTTGCAACTGATTCCTATTGCGTTCGTGCTGTCTATTGATTATTATTAAATGGCTTATGTAACTCGACTCTCTGTTAATTTATAATAGAGATACATGTATTGAAGTGTGAAATCTTGACATGTAATAGCTTCTACTGGCTATATCTCAGCTAATACTGCTTGTGAACGAATAGATAAAGCAAAACATGATCTAATAATATAACTAAATTACGAATGCAAAAGAATAAAACTGAATAAACAACAACAAATATGAATCAATAAGGAAAAACACAAGTGGATAAGCATCCACGACAACTTTTCGAAACAGCTTTTGGGAAAAAATCACCGTTTTTTGTCGAAATCAGATCGCATTTTAACATCGCGGTAATTTACTTCCGCATTACGTTAAAAAAATTCGTCTGTACGACACAGCATTTTGATTGGTTAACGAAAGACATGACCTGTTAGGTCAAAGGAAGTTGTTCAGGTCAAATCATGATGAAAAACAGTATGGCGGAAATTGCTTTGTATCGAGAGTGTGCGAGCGATCAAAAACATTCTACAACCAAGATAATGATAAAGATCTTGCCTTCGACAGTTTTCCCACAGACCCTACCCATTTTTGCACCGTAAATTCAGACTCTACCCGGTATGTAAACCGTATTGTAATAAAATGTGTGTATTTTTATGAACATATTTGTTTCTTCATTGTAAAAAGTGTCGTGGAAATCAAAAAATCTCCAAATGTAATTTTGATGATTTTTCGAGGTCGGGAAGAGGGTTACAATTTTAACCCCCACCCCCAAATATCTTTTCTAAGGTGGTCCTCGAGTATAAACCCACCCTCTAATTTTCCCGATTTTACATGTTCAGGCCCCTGGGCTTATACTCAGGGGAAGTACGGTAATATCAGTACATCACCTAATTTGCATAATTAATTAATTTTCAGCTTTTGATATTTGAAGTAGTAATCATCACATTCCAATGAAACTTGGTACATAGTTACTTAAGGACTGTGCAGAGACCTGATTAGTTTTGGGGTAAATATGTGTACATATTAATTAACTAATTTGCATAATTAGTTATTTTTTCCATGAATGTTCCACTGATATATAAAGAACCACTAATTGGATTTTAATGAAACTTTAGTATTCATCATCACATTTCAATGAACCTAGGACTAAGCAGAGACCCAATTAGTTTTTGGTAAATATTTATGCTTATTAATCACCTTATTAAAATAATTAACACTGATATCTCAATTACTGATCATAACATTGGAATAAAATTTTGTACATAAATGCTTTAGGACAATAGACAGGCCTGATTAATTTTGGGTTGAAATTTGTTCATATTAATTCTCTAATAATAATTCATAGTTTTTTTGTTCTAATCACATTTCAATGAAACTTGGTACATAGATATTATATTACATTACGCAGGCCTTATTAGTTTTACACTCAAATCTGTTCATATCCGTTACCTGATTTACATAATTAGTTTTCAGCTATTCCATCAATATCTTAAGTACAAGTAATTTTGGATTAATTTTTCTTTCTAAGCTTTGTTTGATTTATTTATTGTCTTTCAGGTTAGTATCTTACTTCTTACTGTATGGTTCTACTTTAGAACCAGATAAGGCTAACACTGAAGAATTACATCAATTCAACACAGCTGTTCTACCACATCATAAATGCACATTGTCTCCAGACGCCATCAGACATGAAGTAGACCTCCTACGTTTTGATTTTAATGCCAAAATTAAACAAGTTTTATTTAATTCTATGGTTTGTGCATATTATGTTGGATTTGTACCAGTCTGTTTTGTGCAGGTTAGTATAACACCAATTTTAATTCTCAATAAATGTCTACATTGTGATTGTGCTATCAAATGTCTTTTTACTGTTTTACGAATGTTACACATTCAGTTATATTTGCCTTATCAAAATCCAATATTTACCATTGGCTAGTGGGCTTTACTGTATGGAGAAGTCTGTGTAACGCGCCTTCTTTCAACAGTATGGCTGTCAAATTTTTAATTATCTCTGAAAGAAATGTGTATATATGTTAACATAGTGATTATGTTATTATTATTATTATTATTATTATTATTATTATTTTGTGATGGTAATGCCCATAGAATGTAAGTACTGCTATATACAACTGTGTAACTGTGACTCCATAGAAAACGTATGTATTTAGTGGATTTAGTTTTGGTGAACCCCATAAAACAGTATGCAGAATGAACTACTAGTATGTAATTATGACACTTTACATTTACTTTTTTGCAGAATTCCTTGTACTTTGATATATGGTGGTCATGTCAACATATTGGTTTTGTCTGGTTGAACTCTTTTGTTATGTTTACCACACACCTGATGCCATCCAAGTATTGTGATGTCCTGCATCGATGTGCATTGCATTTAGGAAAATGGCAGAGAATTGACCATGGATACAGTAACACACCACAGCATGTGTAAGTCTTAATCATGGTCTGAATTATTTTCTTATACAATTGTGTGTGAGCAGTCGGTCCGTGTTAGTCAGGCATTTTATCATTGCACGTGTACAAAGTTATATCACTGTATAACGCTTTACCGATTTTGTGAAATTTCACTAAGTCATTTACACATGCCTTGTCATGTACTGTAAAATCTGTATTAGAAATCTTCTATTAAAATGGTACAATACAACAGGGGTGAATTGTCTTCTATGAGAGCACCTACACATATGAGAAATAGTAAAATTTTGGTTCTTAATTGTTCAGAAAAAATTGATGCAGCTTCTATTAGGGATGTGACTTCTAATACAGATTTTACAGTAGTCCCAAACATGAATGGCTTCTGTGGCAAAAATCTTTCAGCACTCGTACATGAAATTTGTAAGTAACAAAAACATCAGGAGAGACAACAGGGACATTCAATGTCCAGAGCCTGGCATGAAATTATTTAATTTTGGATAAACAATAAATATAACTTAGCATAATAATTACTACAATAGAAACGATTAACATTTTTATGCAAATTACCTCTATGCCATTTCCCTAAGGAGAGCACTGGTACTTGCCTCAAGTGGGCATCCCTGTTTTATGAGAGACTAAATAAAATGTATTTTATATTTCAGTTGGTCTGATATGACTGTATGGCCACAAGGTGTACTGGTACGATATAACAAAGGTTTATATAAAGCAATGGGGCCACAAAATGTTGCATATCCAGCTGACAGCTCACATGCACGATTTTATGTAAGTATAATTGTATTTTTATATTCTGTGTCTAGTTCATATAGATCGTGATTACCAGTATACATCATTTATTAGTGTTTGTTCAGACATAGTCGGAAAATTGGATTGAACTCCATGTGTGCGTCTGTGCATCTCTATCCCAACTTGTGTCTACATATACCTGTTCTGATGAAGTTCAAACCTAACACATGTATCAGACATTGTATCGGACATATGTACATCCCTTTGTTTCACCTTTCTATTCAAGATGGCTGAATAACTGATGGCTAAAAATGTATCAAAATCACACATTTTCACCATTCCCAAACTGGATCTCAGTCGTGTGTGAACTGATATGGTTTAAACTTACCATACTTGACCAACTTAGTGCCCATGCTCGATTAAGCACCCTCTAACCACTTTCGGGGTATTTCTGTTTTCTGGGCCACATTCTATAAAGCGATCATCCTTCCGAATGATTCCCAATTGAATCATGAAGTCATGAAACCCAGTCAATGAACATCATTGAATATATTTCCAGAGTCCATCATGAATGGGGTTTGAACTGGTAAACTACAATTCAAATGACCTGCACAGTCTTAGTTTACCTTTCCGAAATTGTGATTCGCCAGTTTTTAAAAAAAAAAAAATTGCCATTTTTACTTTGAAATCAGTGCACTGCAACTTTGTTGTTTTGCAGTCTGATCCAATTTCAGTAGTTTTGCATAAAGTGGTTGAAACTTCTCTGATAATGCTCACATTATTTGTTTGAATTTACTATAATGCTGGCATTTGGTTGCCCATTACATTTGTCACCCAGTGAACCAAATTTTTTCTGCAACAACAGAATACATAACTACCGGATTCTGCCGTAAATTCGCCCATCCGAAAAATCGCCTTGGGCGGTTTCACGGCTAGTGGGCCCTTATTTTGGATTCAAATTTTCAAAAAATTATCATCAAATATTTTTAGGGTCTTATATTTTCATTGAAAAATCCACCTAAGCCGATTTTCAATGCCGGCAGTTGGACCACCCAAAACGAAAGAAACTATTACAGAAGCTAATCTAAAATTTTATACATTTTTTTCTTGCTGGATTAAAAAGTAGACATCGCATCTTTCTCCAAAAAAATCACATTAATGAACCTCATGAGCCAAATACAATTATATTGTTTCATTTTATTAGTAAAAGACGTTTCAAATAAAAACGAACTGCAGCTGCATTGCTTAGTAGCAAATGGTCATCTGCGTTTTACAATTGTTGATTATTTAAACAATAATGAACGACCCGCCAACCCATAATGGGCAAAAGCTCACTTTGTACGACATATATGTACGAGGCGTGAACAAAATTTGGAGAAAAATCTACAGTGAACGGAATAGTTCGTGAATCTGAATAATCTAAAATGTCTTTCTGGAAATTGTTTCCACAATCTCGTATGGCAAACTAAGAAAGAAACTAGTTTTAGTCCATCAAATATAATTGTATTGAACTCATTTACATTGCGAGTGAATGAGTGACTGATGTGTGATGTGGAGTAGCATTACAGTGATCGCCCGAGCGAACGGCACACCGTGACTGGTGTCGGGGACTGGTACGCCGTATCGGTGTCCACCGCGGCTTGCACTACACTACACTAGATCGCTGCCGTGGTCCAGCTGGATCGACTGTGCGTAGGGATGCGTACCCGGGGCACATGTACGTAGTTGCATTGTTACCCCATCCTACTACTGTTGTCAAACAATCAAGGTAGATATTATTGGCAACTGTCCTTTCTGTGTAATAGTTAGTTTAAATTTCACGGGAGGGCGGGATTTGACGAATACTATGAAGCCAAACGTAGCGTAGCGGGCGAACGAACATGACCGGAAAGCCAGTGGGTGTTAGCCATCCTAGAAGGAGAACCAACAGTGATTTTAATCTCACTGTATCAATAAACAGATACACAACTGGGAACACGGATACTTTCATTTATTTATACAAACTGTGCCCGAACTCTTACATTTACCGGGAGTCGACGCCGAGGAAATAAGAGTCACGTCGGTCTTTCGTCGATCTCGTTTCGCAAATTTTATAGTACAAAAACAGAACAAATTCATCTCTCTGTACTCGTAGACATACATTGTACCCCCATTTTGTTTATCGCATTTGTTTGTATAAATTATCCTCGGTTAGCCTCACTTCAACAACACGATAAGGCGAACTAATCAGGAGACCACCAGGACAGCAGCACCAGTCGCGGAATCTAGAAGCGCGCGTACTAGATGAAACACTTCGACCTAACGCGCGTTAGCGTACAGAGCAGACGACGATGCCTTCAACTATTGTCTGATTTCGATATTGAAATCCGCTGTTATTGGTTATGGATCATTTAATTTGATGTCGAGTTTGATATTAAATACTTGTTATCTAACAATATTTCTTCTTTTTCAATAGTTTATTCTTTATTCGTTTTCGAAATCAACATTGTATTCATATCCATGGGACAGGGCCTTGATGCTCAATAATGTAATACATTATCGCGAATAATCTGCTGCAATGACGTCATAAAATCCACTGGTATTGATAATGCTATAATATAATACCTAGTAATGATTATAATAACATGCAAAAAATAAATTTGTTGAATTGTTATGAAATGCAAATAAATTTCAACTTGTTTCATCATAAGAGAATGATTCCGTTCGCATTTTCAGCGATCGATGCGGTAGAAATGAATATCTGCCATGTTTGACCTGAGACTGTGTTCTTTGACCTGACAGGTCAAATCGATAATTAACCAATGATTTGTTTTTAAATAAAAAAATTAGTTGTTTTCAAAAGATAAACTGAGCATTTGAAGAATAATTTAACATTCTTTACAGCGATAACAGCTTGTTGCCAAAACGAAGCTAACCCATTCACGCTAGTCGCAATAAACATCAATACTCTTGAATAGGCGTCAATGACTACGGCGAAACCTTTAGGCATCAAAAAAGATTAAAATAACACTTTAAAAAACTGCAGAAAAATCGCCCTGGGTCGTTTCTTGGTCCCAATTTATTTTTTTAAAAACCCGATCTGCCGTTTAACGGCCCTGGGCAAATTTACAGCAGAATCCGGTACATGTATAGCTACAAATGATTGTGAATCGCTACTAGTGATGGACTGTGTATTTAATTCAGAACAGAGACTATGCATTCTCAATACTTGTGCATGCAGTTCCGAATTCATATTTCTGACATGTCTGGACCTATCAAGTTCAAACTTCACACATATATCAGACCTGCATTTGTGTCAAGATCCCATTAAAAATGACCGAATGGCGGTCATTTAAAGCTAAAATATACATTGGAATTGCACATCAGAGCATTTGTGTCATGATTTGTTATTCCTGTTTCTAAATAGCCGCAACTGACTCCATCCTGTCTGTAATATTGTGACAGTCAGAATAAATAATACAGACATGAATATCATATACAGACTATTAAAGGAATAAATCACACAGCTGACTCCAGTTTGAATCATGCATATCATACAAGTGTCAATCAGAATAACTAATGCAACATTATCAAACCATTTTGGAACTATATTTTGGGTAATCATTGATGGATTTGGTTTAAATCTGTTGCACAACAAAACGATTTGCCTGAGCTGTTAAAGTGTAATACATTTTGAGAGATATAACGTGCATGTATCACCAGATATGTATATATGCACTCATATATACTCTTACATTAAAAATGACAGGGACTGTATCATGACTTTTAGGCATGTGTCATATAGTGACGAGTAAATATATTATTAATATTCTTGTTTTCAGTTTATGTTCCATAAGCCGTTAAGGCTTCTGAATTGGTTGATCAGCCTGCAACTGTCACTCATATTATACCAGCTTTACTTACTGCTTAGGTCGTCTCATTGGAACCACATCATTACATTGTCATTAATGCTTTTTTCAAACTATTATATTCTTTTTAAGATTCTCAGAGATCGATTTGCTCTTGGAAAAGTTTATTCTCTAAAAGATGAAAAATGAGTACACTGTTATCACTTTAATATTATAAAAATAAATTTTTTTATCTCTCTAATATGAATTTTGTTGTGTTATATTCTTAGTAAAACTTGGACTTTATCAATCAAGAGCCAGGGAAAAAAATCTAGAGATAGAGGTTGAAAGTAGAGAAATGTTTTTCATAATTGATGAGGACATATTATTTTCCCCCCGCCCTCTGTGCTGGGGAGATATAGTAGTTAACAGCTTACTGGAGTCATATTGGGTAAACTATTACAGATAGACATTTGCACAGTGTTATATTGAAGACACATTTGATCAAAATATTTAATGACAATATAGTCATGTGACCTCATTAAAAAGGCGCAACTATTATATCTTGATCACTATTGCAGATAGACGTTCATTGTAGTAGTAGGGTAGTGTATAACACTATTATATATTAGTAATATCAATATCTGCACTGTTTGGGTCATAGTAAAAGTCATTTAAGCAATTTAATAGATTTCGGTAGCTAATTTGCATAATGTTTGGCTGATCTCAATATCATATATATATATACACTGCTTAAAGTAATAGCAAAAAAAATGTTTCAGTTCTGGTAATAATTTTATTCATGAAACACTAAATACAAGCTTTAATGACATACGACGTGTAGCTATGCATCATTCCCAGATGAAATTGTCAGGCTTTCTTTGACTCGTCACTGATGCCCTCCAGCAGGTCTTGAGAGGAATATGTTAGGCTTCACATATAGTGGAATAATAACATGGAGAATGTAAAGAAATGTTTTGGATGGATGGAGTGAAAATGTAGGGTTTTAAATTACAGAAATGTTGATAGACGTTGCAAGTAAAGAAATATTGAAGAGTGAATTAAGGGAATGATAGGGGTGCAAAGTAGAAGAAAGTGAATGAAAAATGTTCAAGGGTTTGAAAGTATAGAAATATTGAAGATAGGGTTGAAAGTAGATAAATGTGTTGAATATAGGGTTGAAAGTAGACAACATAATGGCTAGAGTAATGGGCAACATAGAAGTTGCAGGTGAAGAAATGTTGAGGATAGGGTTGAAAGTAGAGAAATGTTGAGGATATGGGTTGAAAGTGAAGAAATGTTGAAAATATGGGTTGAAAGTGAAGAAATGGGTTGAAAGTAGAGAAATGTTGAAGATAGGGTTGAAAGTATATAGAAATGTTGAAGATATGGGTTGAAAAGTAGAGAAATGTTGAGGATAGGAGTTGAAAGTGGAGAAATGTTGAAAATATGGGTTGAAAGTGAAGAAATGTTTAAGATATGGGTTGAAAGTATATAGAAATGTTGAAGATATGGGTTGAAAAGTAGAGAAATGTTGAAGATAGGGTTGAAAGTGGAGAAATGTTGAAGACAAGGGTTGAAAGTAGTGAAATGTTGAAGATAGGGATTGAAAGTAGAGAAATGTTGAAAATATGGGTTTAAAGTAATGAAATGTTGAGGATAGGAGTTGAAAGTGGAGAAATGTTGAAGATAGGAGTTGAAAGTGGAGAAATGTTGAAGATAGGAGTTGAAAGTGGAGAAATGTTGAAAATATGGGTTGAAAGTGAAGAAATGTTTAAGATATGGGTTGAAAGTATATAGAAATGTTGAAGATAGGAGTTGAAAGTAGAGAAATGTTGAAGATATGGGTTGAAAAGTAGAGAAATGTTGAAGATAGGGTTGAAAGTGGAGAAATGTTGAAGACAAGGGTTGAAAGTAGTGAAATGTTGAAGATAGGGATTGAAAGTAGAGAAATGTTGAAAATATGGGTTTAAAGTAATGAAATGTTGAGGATAGGAGTTGAAAGTGGAGAAATGTTGAAGATAGGAGTTGAAAGTGGAGAAATGTTGAATATATGGGTTGAAAGTAGAGAAATGTTGAAAATATGGGTTGAAAGTAGAGAAATGTTGAAGATAGGGTTGAAAGTATATAGAAATGTTGAGGATAGGAGTTGAAAGTATATAGAAATGTTGAAGATATGGGTTGAAAAGAAGAGAAATGTTGCAGGTGAAGAAATGTTGAAAAATGTTGAAGATAGGGTTGAAAGTGGATAAATGTTGAAGATATGGGGTGAAAGTAGAGAAATGTTGAAGATAGGGGTTGAAAGTGAAGAAATGTTGAAGATATGGGTTGAAAGTAGAGAAATGTTGCAGGTGAAGAAATGTTGAAAAAATGTTGAAGATAGGGTTGAAAGTGGATAAATGTTGAAGATATGGGGTGAAAGTAGAGAAATGTTGAAGATAGGGGTTGAAAGTGAAGAAATGTTGAAGATATGGGTTGAAAGTAGATAAATGTTGAAGATAGGAGTTGAAAGTAGAGAAATGTTGAAGATAGGGGTTGAAGGTAGAGAAATGTTGAAGATATGGTTTGAAAGTAGAGAAATGTTGAAGATAGGGTTGAAAGTATATAGAAATGTTGAAGATAGGGTTGAAAGTATATAGAAATGTTGAAGATAGGGTTGAAAGTAGAGAAATGTTGAGGATAGGAGTTGAAAGTAGAGAAATGTTGAAGATAGGGTTGAAAGTATAGAAATGTTGAGGATAGGGTTGAAAGTAGAGAAACGTTGAGGATAGGAGTTGAAAGTAGAGAAATGTTGAAGATAGGGTTGAAAGTAGACAAATGTTGAAGATAGGGTTGAAAGTGGAGAAATGTTGAAGACATGGGTTGAAAGTAGTGAAATGTTGAAGATGAGAGTTGCAGGTGAAGAAATGTTGAAGATAAATGTTGAAGATAGGGTTGAAAGTAGAGAAATGTTGAAGATAGGGTTGAAAGTAGAGAAATGTTGAAGATAGGGTTGAAAGTAGAGAAATGTTGAAGGTAGGGTTGAAAGTGGAGAAATGTTGAAGACATGGGTTGAAAGTAGAGAAATGTTGGAGTTGAAAGTAGAGAAATGTTGAAGATAGGGTTGAAAGTAGAGAAATGTTGAAGATAGGGTTGAAAGTATAGAAATGTTGAGGATAGGGTTGAAAGTAGAGAAATGTTGAAGATAGAGGTTGAAAGTAAAGACAACATAATGGCTAGAGTAATGGGCAACATAGAAGTTGCAGGTGAAGAAATGTTGAAGATATGGGTTGAAAGTAGAGAAATGTTGAAGATAGGAGTTGCAGGTGAAGAAATATTGAAGATAGGAGTTGCAGGTGACGAAATGCTAAAGAAAGGAGTTGCAGGTGAAGAAATATTGACGACAGGGTTGAAAGTAGAGAAATGTTGAAGATAGGAGTTGAAAGTAGAGAAATGTTGAAGACACAGTTTGAAAGTAGAGAAATGTTGAAGATAGGGGTTGAAAGTAGAGAAATGCTGAAGATAGGAGTGGAAGGTAGAGAAATGTTGAAAATAGGAGTTGCAGGTGAAGAAATGTTGAAGATAGGGTTGAAAGTAGAAAAATGTTGAATATAGGAGTTGAAAGTAGAGAAATGTTGAAGATATGGTTGAAAGTAGATAAATGTTGAATATAGGGTTGAAAGTAGAGAAATGTTGAAGATAGGAGTTGAAAGTGGAGAAATGTTGAAGATATGGGGTGAAAGTAGAGAAATGTTGAAGATATGGGGTGAAAGTAGAGAAATGTTGCAGGTGAAGAAATGTTGAAAATATGGGTTGAAAGTAGTGAAATGCTGAAGATAGGGGTTGAAGGTAGAGAGATGTTGAAAATATGGGTTTAAAGTAATGAAATGTTGAGGATAGGAGTTGAAAGTGGAGAAATGTTGAAGATATGGGGTGAAAGTAGAGAAATGTTGAAGATAGGGGTTGAAAGTAGAGAAATGTTGAAAATATGGGTTGAAAGTGGAGAAATGTTGAAGGTATGGGTTGAAAGTAGAGAAATGTTGAAGATAGGGGTTGAAAGTAGAGAAATGTTGAAAATATGGGTTGAAAGTGGAGAAATGTTGAAGGTATGGGTTGAAAGTAGAGAAATGTTGAAGATAGGAGTTGAAAGTAGAGAAATGTTGAAAATATGGGTTGAAAGTAGTGAAATGCTGAAGATAGGGGTTGAAGGTAGAGAGATGTTGAAGATATGGGTTGAAAGTAGAGAAATGTTGTAGATAAATGTTGAAGATAGGGTTGAAAGTAGATAAATGTTGAAGATAGGGTTGAAAGTAGATAAATGTTGAGGATAGGAGTTGAAAGTAGAGAAATGTTGAAGATATGGGTTGAAAGTAGAGAAATGTTGAAGACATGGGTTGAAAGTAGAGAAATGTTGAAGATAGGGGTTGAAAGTAGAGAAATGTTGAAGATGAGAGTTGCAGGTGAAGAAATGTTGAAGATAGGAGTTGAAAGTAGAGAAATGTTGAAGATATAGGTTAAAAGTAGAGAAATGTTGAAGATATGGGTTGAAAGTAGAGAAATGTTGAAGACATGGGTTGAAAGTAGTGAAATGTTGACGATATGGGTTGAAAGTAGAGAAATGTTGAAAATACGGGTTGAAAGAGAAATGTTGAAGGGTTTGAAAGTATAGAACTGTTGAAGATAGGGTTTGAAAGTTGAGAAATGTTGATAGAGGTTGATAGCGAAGAAATGTTGTCAATAGAAGTTGTAGGAGAGAGAAATTTAAAATAGAGGAAAGTTGACGATAGGAATTGGGAAAGTGGATGATTGGAAGCATGTAATGTTGAAAATAGTACAAACAAGTTGATGGCATATTGTACAGCTATATAAACAGGATGATAAAATCAAAATATCACTTTGTGAAGCTTGGATTTTATTTAGTGGCTAGAAATGTGCATAGCAATCTCTGTGTAACAACAAGCAGCCTATCGGCTGAGATAGCTCCGCTGTTAGCAATGCACATTTCAATTAAAGAACTAAAGACATAATTAGAAAATGAACAATATGAATAGTATCAAAGCAATCAGACTTACAGTTTTTAACAAGAAGTCGAAAATATCACTTTTTACCAAAAAATTACAAAAATATTCACCAAAATAAATTAATTAGAGAATTGAAGATATCATCACAAAACGAACAAATCTGAGAGAGGTCCACATGTAGTACCTATATATGTAATATCAAAGCAATCGGACTTACAGTTTTCAACAAGAAGTCGAAAATATCACTTTTTACCAAAAATGACAAAAATATTCACCAAAATTAGAGAACTGAAGATATCATCACAAAATGAACAAATCTGAGAAAGGTCTATATGTAGTATCTATATATGTAATATCAAAGCAATTGAACTATTGGTTTTTAACAAGAAGTCGAAAATATCACTTTTTACCAAAAATTACAAAAATATTCACCAAAATTAGAGAATTGAAGATATCATCACAAAATAAACAAATCTGAGAGAGGTCCACATGTAGTACCTATATATGTAATATCAAAGCAATCGGACTTGCGGTTTTTAACAAGAAGTCGAAAATATCACTTTTTACCAAAAATGACAAAAATATTCACCAAAATTAGAGAATTGAAGATATCATCACGAAATGAACAAATCTGAGAGAGGTCCACATGTAGTACCTATATATGTAGTATCAAAGCAATTGGACTTGCGGTTTTTAACAAGAAGTCGAAAATATAACTTTTTACCAAAAATGACAAAAATATTCACCAAAATTAGAGAATTAAAGATATCATTACAAAATGAACAAATCTGAGAGAGGTCCACATGTAGTACCTATATATGTATTATCAAAGCATTTGCACTTGCGGTTTTTAACAAGAAGTCGAAAATATCACTTTTTACCAAAAATGACAAAAATATTCACCAAAATTAGAGAATTGAAGATATCAACATGAAATGAACAAACCTAAGAGAGGTCTACCCAAGGTACATATACACCAAGTATCAAAGCATTCAGGCTTGTAGTTTTCAAGAAGAAGTCGAAAAAGTAAAACATTGACACGGACGACGGACGACGGACGACGACGACGGACGACGACGACGGACAATCACTCATATGATAAGCTCCGCTCGACAAAGTCGACAGCGGAGCTAATAAAACTTATCCTGTTACATGAACTTCTCTTACTCATTAGTTTTAAAACTTCAACTAAAGTGTAAGTTAAGTTAATAAAGCTATCTTTATCATACACTATTAACGCCATTATCTGAAGGTGTAGACAAGATATGCAGTAGGCATAAATAGTCGTCATAGTTACACTTGACTACCGGGGTATATCTGCTACACTAAAATGAAACTCAAACATCAACATAAATTGTAATGAATTGGCAACATTATTCATTTAAACTCAGAACCAAAATAGTTCTAGTCTGTTTTCAAAGCAATAAGGGTTTGTGTTTTTTTGTCAAAAATTCTGACCAAAATCTGAATACAAATCATTGATGTGCATCTTTATAACTTAAGTATGGGATGACCAGAAACATGAATATATTTATTTTTGGCCTTTAGCCAGGCCCCCAAAATAACTTGCTTCATAGATTAGTTACTTGTACAATTTCAAAGTTTGTTGTTTTTGGTTTGGGAATATTCTTTGCTCTGTGCATTATGAACTAAAAAAAAATAACTTCCTCTTGAAAATTTGGTTTCTGAGGGTCGAGCCTTTTTCGCATGACCTTAACAGCTTTTCTACTCCTGACTTTTAATAACCTTTGAACTCTTGATCCTTAACCTTTGGTAGTCACAAAAACAAAATCACTTTTCAAAACAAGTTATATCATTTGTTGACAGTAAGCAGCAATTACCATGCAGTAACCCATGCAATAATGTATATGTGTGTGTGTTTATTACTGATACTCATACGTTTTGTAATACACTAGTACATTTAAATAAATTGTAACAGTTTGCAGTCAAAACAAATATGCCATGTTTGGGTACTCATTCACTCATGTCCCACTGCATTATAATTCACAATTTTGAAATATCAGAAGCCATTTGATGGAAATCAGCATATCTGCAAACATAGCAATTAGCATATTAAAAACTCTAAAAGCCGATTTAACTGATTTCAAACATTGGCAAGACACGTACAAGCAGATCTTCTATTGTAGGCAAGATAAAGCTCTATGTAGAATAGTGCATACCGCAGGGTAATATACATATTTAAGGTTGTCAAATATTTAAATTAAAAAAAATATTTCAGTTTTTTAGAATTTCTTTCGTTGCTGTAGCAACAAAAAAGGTCGAGTGCATTTTAAATTACAATAAGAAAACCGTGAACATCTTTAATCAAAATCAGTGAATTTTTTAAGAAATTTTCATATCTCTTTTTAATTTCTGTTTTACAATTTTGGCAATTTCTTAAAATACCTTGGACTATATTTTGGTCATAATAAAACAGGTCATAATAAAAACAGATGCTTTTATACATCTTAATTGATACTTCAACTAAAAACAAGGCACTTTTAATATGAAACCCATCTACACGGATGCTAACACTACAAATAAACAGTCCCAGTATACCTATGCCAATCTACAATTAAAAACAGCTTAATAGTAGTAATTAATAAAAATGATTTTCATAGACCATACCATGTAGCATGAACATTCAGTGTAAACAATTTGTCTTCTAATGAAAAAAAAGCTACATATTTTACGAGTACACATACAGCCATAATATAAATCTATATAAATATACAATGTTTATATTTTTTATCTAATATTATAAAATGGAAGACAGTACTAAGTAAACTTGGCATTCAAAAATATTTATCTTAACTGCTATAGTAAATGTGCGGGGAATTTGATAAAAAAACGCATTTTGTCCTTGTCAGTGCAAATGATCATTACTACAAACATACATATCCAGGGAATAAAAAAAATTAAATACGATTTGCACAATTTGACTTATGCATTAGGTTTGTGTTAAAAACAAAACAGATATTAGGAGTCACAGCTTATGTTATTAGCATCAATTACCTAAAACAGAAAAAATTTTTTTTTTAGAATATCTGTTTTTCTCAAATTACAAACAATTTTAATTACAAAATGTTTCTCTCCAGAAAAGATTCATTATGCGTGGTTACCACATGACAAAGCAAGTCTTCTCTTATGCTTGGCCACACACAGGGCAAAGGATGTCTTCTCTTATGCTTGGCCACACACAGGGCAAAGGATGTCTTCTCTTATGCTTGGCCACACACAGGGCAAAGGATGTCTTCTTCCTCAGTCATGAAGCCTTGGCCAACCAAAGATGATTGGCACTTGACACAGTTGAAGCAATCATTATGCCAATTACGGTTGTCAAAGGAAATAAACTTGGTACCTCCCATACCTACAATATTAACACACATAATACTATCATTAGCAGTGGGACAAGCAATAAATTATTTAACGACTACACCATGTTATTTCCTGTTTTAGAGTTACATATACCTTTCAATATACCAGATTGCAGTCATCACACTGGTCCAGTACTACTACACTGGGTCCATTACTATCACACTGGGTCCATTACTATCACATTGGGTCCATTACTATCACACTGGGTCCAGTACTATCACACTGGTCACATACTATCACACTGGTCCAGTACTACTACACTAGGTCCAGTACTATCACACTGGGTCCAGTACTATCACACTGGTCACATACTATCACACTGGGTCCATTACTATCACACTGGGTCCATTACTATCACACTGGGTTCAGTACTATCACACTGGGTCCATTACTATCACACTGGTCCATTACTATCACAACGGGTCCAGTACTATCACACTGGGACCAGTACTACCACACTGGGTCCATTACTATCACACTGGGTCCAGTACTATTACACTGGGTTCAGTGCTCTCACACTGGGTCCAGTACTATGACACTGGGTCCAGGACTATGACACTGGGTTAAGTATTATCACACTGGGTCCATTACTATCACACTGGGTCCAGTACTATCACACTGGGACCAGTACTACCACACTGGTCACATACTACCACACTGGGTCCAGTACTATCACACTGGGTCCAGTACTATCACACTGGGTCCAGTACTATCACACTTGGTCCAGTACCATCACACTTGGTTCAGTACCATCACACTGGGTTCACTACTATCACACTGGTCCAGTACTATCACAGTGGGTCCAGTACTATCACACTGGGTCCAGTACCATCACACTGGGTCCAGTACCATCACACCAGGTCCAGTACCATCACACCAGGTCCAGTACCATCACAGTGGGTCCAGTACTATCACACTGGGTCCATTACTATCACACTGGTCCATTACTATCACAACGCGTCCAGTACTACCACACTGGGTCCAGTACAACCACACTGGGTTCACTACTATCACACTGGTCCAGTATTATCACAGTGGGTCCAGTACTATCACACTGGGTCCAGTACCATCACACTGGGTCCAGTACTATCACACTGGTCCATTACTATCACAACGGGTCCAGTACTACCACACTGGGTCCAGTACTACCACACTGGGTCCATTACTATCACACTGGGTTCAGTACTCTCACACTGGGTCCAGTACCATCACACCAGATCCAGTACCATCACACTAGGTCCAGTACCATCACACTGGGTCCAATACTATCACACTGGGTCCAATACCATCACACACAGTCCAGTACTATGACACTGGGTCCAGTACTATCACACTGGGTCCAGTACTATCACACTGGGTCCAGTACTATCACACTGGGTCCAGTACTATCACACTGGATCCAGTACTATCACACTGGGTCCAGTACTATCACACTGGGTCCAGTACTATCACACTGGGTCCATTACTATCACAACGGGTCCAGTACTATCACACTGGGACCAGTACTACCACACTGGGTCCATTACTATCACACTGGGTCCAGTACTATTACACTGGGTTCAGTGCTCTCACACTGGGTCCAGTACTATGACACTGGGTCCAGGACTATGACACTGGGTTAAGTATTATCACAGTGGGTCCAGTACTATTACACTGGGTTCAGTGTTCTCACACTGGGTTAAGTATTATCACATTGGGTCCAGTACTATCACACTGGGTCCAGTACTATCACACTGGGTCCAGTACTATCACACTGGGTCCAGTACTATCACACTTGGTCCAGTACCATCACACTTCTTCCAGTACCATCACACTGGGTTCACTACTATCACACTGGTCCAGTACTATCACAGTGGGTCCAGTACTATCACACTGGGTCCAGTACCATCACACTGGGTCCAGTACCATCACACTGGGTCCAGTACCATCACACCAGGTCCAGTACTATCACACTGGGTCCAGTACTATCACACTGGGTCCATTACTATCACACTGGTCCATTACTATCACAACGGGTCCAGTACTACCACACTGGGTCCAGTACTACCACACTGGGTTCACTACTATCACACTGGTCCAGTATTATCACAGTGGGTCCAGTACTATCACACTGGGTCCAGTACCATCACACTGGATCCAGTACCATCACACTGGGTCCAGTACCATCACACCAGGTCCAGTACCATCACACTGGGTCCAGTACTATCACACTGGTCCATTACTATCACAACGGGTCCAGTACTACCACACTGGGTCCAGTACTACCACACTGGGTCCATTACTATCACACTGGGTTCAGTGCTCTCACACTGGGTCCAGTACCATCACACCATGTCCAGTACCATCACACCAGGTCCAGTACCATCACACCGGGTCCAATACTATCACACTGGGTCCAATACCATCACACACAGTCCAGTACTATGACACTGGGTTCATTACCATCACACTGGGTCTATTACCATCACACTGGGTCCACTACCATTACACCCAGTCCAGTACTATCACACTGGGTCTAGTACTATCACACTGGGTCTAGTACTATCACACCGGGTCCAATACTATCACACCCAGTCCAATACTATCACACCCGGTCCAATACTATCACACTTGGTCCAGTACTATCACAACGGGTCCAGTACTATCCCACTGGGTCCAGTACTATCACACTGGGTCTAGTACTATCACACTGGGTCCATTACTATCACACTGGGTCCATTACTATCACACTGGGTCTAGTACTATCACACTGGGTCCATTACTATCACACTGGGTCTAGTACTATCACACTGAGTCCAGTACTATCACACTGGGTCCAGTATTATCACACTAGGTTCATTACTATCACACCGGGTCTAGTACTATCACACTGGGTCCATTACTGTCACACTGGGTCCAGTACTATCACACTGGGTCGAGTACTATCACACTGGGTCCAATACTATCACACCCGGTCCAATACTATCACACTGGGTCCAGTACTATCAAACCGGTGCAATACTATCACACCGGGTCCAGTACTGTCACACTGGGTACAGTACTATCACACTGGTCACATACTATCACACCCTGTCCAGTACTATCACACCCTGTCCAGTACTATCACACTGGTCCCATACTATCACACTGGTCACATACTACCACACTGGGTCCAGTACTATCACAACGGGTCCAGTACTATCACAACGGGTCCAATACTATCACACCCAGTCCAATACTATCACACCCGGTCAAGTACTATCACACTCGGTCCAGTACTATCACACTGGGTCCAGTACTATCCCACTGGTCACAGTACTATTACACTGGGTTCAGTGTTCTCACACTGGGTTAAGTATTATCACATTGGGTCCAGTACTATCACACTGGGTCCAGTACTATCACACTGGGTCTAGTACTATCACACTTGGTCCAGTACCATCACACTTGGTCCAGTACCATCACACTGGGTTCACTACTATCACACTGGTCCAGTACTATCACAGTGGGTCCAGTACTATCACACTGGGTCCAGTACCATCACACTGGGTCCAGTACCATCACACCAGGTCCAGTACTATCACACTGGGTCCAGTACTATCACACTGGGTCCATTACTATCACACTGGTCCATTACTATCACAACGGGTCCAGTACTACCACACTGGGTCCAGTACTACCACACTGGGTTCACTACTATCACACTGATCCAGTATTATCACAGTGGGTCCAGTACTATCACACTGGGTCCAGTACCATCACACTGGGTCCAGTACCATCACACCAGGTCCAGTACCATCACACTGGGTCCAGTAGTATCACACTGGTCCATTACTATCACAACGGGTCCAGTACTACCACACTGGGTCCATTACTGGGTCTAGTACTATCACACTGGGTCCATTACTATCACACTGGGTCTAGTACTATCACACTGAGTCCAGTACTATCACACTGGGTCCAGTATTATCACACTAGGTTCATTACTATCACACCGGGTCTAGTACTATCACACTGGGTCCATTACTGTCACACTGGGTCCAGTACTATCACACTGGGTCGAGTACTATCACACTGGGTCCAATACTATCACACCCGGTCCAATACTATCACACTGGGTCCAGTACTATCAAACCGGTGCAATACTATCACACCGGGTCCAGTACTGTCACACTGGGTACAGTACTATCACACTGATCACATACTATCACACCCTGTCCAGTACTATCACACCCTGTCCAGTACTATCACACTGGTCCCATACTATCACACTGGTCAGATACTACCACACTGGGTCCAGTACTATCACACTGGGTCCAGTACTATCACAACGGGTCCAATACTATCACACCCAGTCCAATACTATCACACCCGGTCCAGTACTATCACACCGGGTCCAGTACTATCACACCCGGTCAAGTACTATCACACCCGGTCAAGTACTATCACACTCGGTCCAGTACTATCACACTGGGTGCAGTACTATCCCACTGGTCACATACTATCACACTGGTCACATAGTATCCCACTGGCCACATACTATCACACTGGGTCCAGTACTATCACACTGGTCACATACTATCACACTGGGTCCAGTACTATCACACTGGGTCCATTACTATCACACTGGGTCCAGTACTACCACACTGGGTCCATTACCATTACACCCAGTCCAGTACTATCACACTGGGTCCATTACTATCACACTGGGTCCAGTACTATCACACTGGGTCCAGTACTACCACACTGGGTCCATTACTATCACACTGGGCACATACTATCACACCCGGTCCAGTACTATCACAACGGGTCCAGTACTATCACACTTGGTCCAGTACTATCCCACTGAGCGTACTATCACACTGGTCACATACTATCACACTGGGTCCACTACCATTACACCCAGTCCAGTACTATCACACTGGTCACATACTATCACACCCTGTCCAGTACTATCACACTGGTCCCGTACTATCACACTGGTCACATACGATCACACTGGGTCCAGTACTATCACACTGGGTCCAGTACTACCACACTGGGTCCATTACTATCACACTGGATCCACTACTATTACACCCAGTCCAGTACTACCACACTGGGTCCAGTACTATCACACTGGGTCCAGTACTATCACACTGAGTCTAGTACTATCACACTGGGTCCATTACTATCACACTGGGTCTAGTACTATCACACTGGGTCCATTACTATCACACTGGGTCTAGTACTATCACACTGGGTCCAGTACTATCACACTGGGTCTAGTACTATCACACTAGGTTCATTACTATCACACCGGGTCTAGTACTATCACACCGGGTCCATTACTGTCACACTGGGTCGAGTACTATCACACTGGGTCCAATACTATCACACCCGGACCAATACTATCACACTGGGTCCAGTACTATCACACCGGTGCAATACTATCACACCGGGTCCAGTACTGTCACACTGGGTCCAGTACTATCACACTGGGTCCAGTACTATCACACTGGGTCCAGTACTACCACACTGGGTCCATTACTATCACACTGGGTCCACTACCATTACACCCAGTCCAGTACTATCACACTGGGTCCAGTACTATCACACTGGGTCCAGTACTATCACACTGAGTCTAGTACTATCACACTGGGTCCATTACTATCACACTGGGTCCAGTACTATCACACTGAGTCTAGTACTATCACACTGGGTCCATTACTATCACACTGGGTCTAGTACTATCACACTGGGTCCATTACTATCACACTGGGTCTAGTACTATCACACTGGGTCCATTACTATCACACTGGGTCTAGTACTATCACACTGGGTCCATTACTATCACACTGGGTCTAGTACTATCACACTGGGTCGAGTACTATCACACTGGGTCCAATACTATCACACCCGGACCAATACTATCACACTGGGTCCAATACTATCACACCCGGACCAATACTATCACACCGGGTCCAGTACCGTCACACTGGGTACAGTACTATCACACTGGTCACATACTATCACACCCTGTCCAGTACTATCACACCCTGTCCAGTACTATCACACTGGTCCCATACTATCACACTGGTCACATACTACCACACTGGTCACATACTACCACACTGGGTCCAGTACTATCACACTGGGTCCAGTACTATCACAACGGGTCCAGTACTATCACACTGGGTCTAGTACTATCACACTGGGTCCAGTACTACCACACTGAGTCCAGTACTCCCACACTGGGTTCAGTACTCTCACACTGGGTTGACATAAACCAATATTAGATACATGTATCTGATGTTACCTGTGATTGGCTTAGAGCATGAAGTACATTTCTTAGCAAATCTTTCTCCAAAGCAATCAGCACAGTATGGTTTGTCTTCTCGTGAAGTAAATCTCATACCAGCCAATGGTTTCTTACAATCGTTGCATACAAAACATTCTTTATGGAATGGTTCACCACGGTAAGTTACACCTCCAGCATTGATGATCTGTGAAATCAAATCAGTAATAGAATTACATGATTTTACTAAAAATAGAACTGACATAATCATATAATGTGTACATTTTAAGCAAATTTATTGCCTGAGAAATTATTTAAATGCCGCAAGTTATAAACACATTTTTTCACTAATTTGTTCGTCTGAATCAAACATGAACACAACATAATACTCGGTGAAGTCATTCAAATCAATGACTATTCTTCCGTGTAACCGCTATGGAATTGTACAAGCACATATGAGTAGTGGATGACATACAAGCTTAGTAATATGCAAATACTAATATACTAATAGTCTAGGTTTAGTTTTACAGAAAACAAATACCATTTACATCAATTGTTTTCTTCACATATCAATACTATTGCTAGTAACTGTACAGCACTGTCACTGCCTAACTTTGCAACACTGTCAGACTATATTTATAACATCCTCACTGCCTAAATTTGCAATACTGTGACTACCTTTGCAACAGCCACTGCCTAACTTTGTTAGCTTTGCAATAAAGTTACTGCCTAACTTTGCAATACTATCACTGACTAACTTTGCAACATCCACTGTCGAACTGAATGTCTATGCTTGACTTTGCAACATGTCAACACCTAACGTCTTAACACTACCACTATCTAACATTTTAAAACTATTACTGTGCTTACAACACAATCACTGCCTAAAGAGAAAGTGAAGGCTGCCAATTACAGTTCTTTTAACAGATACTACTGATGAAGAACCATTTTCAAAAATGTTTGAATATCTTTAATAATTACCACGACTGGGATTACCAAATATAAATTCCTACATTCATATTTATTGGCAGCAGATTGGTGCTTACCTTTGTACAGTTGTTACACTTGGTACCAAAAATATCTTCATAACATGGTACACAGTAGATGGAACCATCTTTTGGTATAAAACTATCAGATCCAATTTTCTCTTTGCAATTCACACAAACAAAACAATGCTCATGCCATTGTTGTCCTTTATATTCCATCTTTTTCATTCCTGAAAACAAATCATAATTAACAATATGTTTGTATGTAGGTTACACATTGTGAGTGTCCGGGTTACACATTGTGAGTGTCTGGATTACACATTGTGAGTATCTGGGTTACACATTGTAAGTATCTGGGTTACACATTGTATGTATAATTATTTAAACATCATAGGCAGTCATCAATAGAAAAATTGCATAGCGAGATTGAATTATGCAATGGCCCGCCATCGACTACGAAGTGTTTTACAAACTTCAAATAAAAACTTACCAGATTTGAATATATCTTTGCATCCATCACATCTTGCTGCAAACTTGTTGTCATGGCAATTACTGCAGAAGAGATCATCGTCTCGCGCTGCAAATGGTTTGTCCACTAAAGATGTATTGCATTCATGGCAGAAGAAACATTGTTCATGCCAATGACGATCTTTATAGGACAGATCCTGAAAACATCATTGTGTATAATTAGATGAGAAAATGATGAATTCTGATTAACAAAATCAAATCAATTAAAGTCAATTCAAATCAATTCTGATTAAAGTAATGCCAGGGATTACTATCAAATTCTGATTACCATAATGCCAGGGATTACTATCAAATTCTAATTACCACAATGCCAGGGATTACTATCAAATTCTGATTACCATAATGCCAGGGATTACTATCAAATTCTGATTACCATAATGCCAGGGATTACTATCAAATTCTGATTACCACAATGCCAGGGATTACTATCAAATTCTGATTACCATAATGCCAGGGATTACTATCAAATTCTGATTACCATAATGCCAGGGATTACTATCAAATTCTGATTACCATAATGCCAGGGATTACTATCAAATTCTGATTACCATAATGCCAGGGATTACTATCAAATTCTGATTACCACAATGCCAGGGATTACTATCAAATTCTGCTTACCATAATGCCAGGGATTACTATCAAATTCTGATTACCATAATGCCAGGGATTACTATCAAATTCTGCTTACCAAAATGCCAGGGATTACTATCAAATTCTGCTTACCATAATGCCAGGGATTACTATCAAATTCTGATTACCATAATGCCAGGGATTACTATCAAATTCTGCTTACTATAATGCCAGGGATTACTATCAAATTCTGATTACCGTAATGCCAGGGATTACTATCAAATTCCGATTACCGTAATGCCAGGAATTACTATCAAATTCCGATTACCGTAATGCCAGGAATTACTATCAAATTCTGATTACCATAATGCCAGGGATTACTATCAAATTCTGATTACCATAATGCCAGGAATTACTATCAAATTCTGATTACCATAATGCCAGGGATTACTATCAAATTCTGATTACCATAATGCCAGGGATTACTATCAAATCCTGATTACCATAATGCCAGGGATTACTATCAAATTCTGATTACCATAATGCCAGGAATTACTATCAAATTCTGATTACCATAATGCCAGGAATTACTATCAAATTCTGATTACCATAATGCCAGGGATTACTATCAAATTCTGATTACCATAATGCCAGGGATTACTATCAAATTCTGATTTACCATAATGCCAGGGATTACTATCAAATTCTGATTACCATAATGCCAGGGATTACTATCAAATCCTGATTACCATAATGCCAGGGATTACTATCAAATTCTGATTACCATAATGCCAGGGATTACTATCAAATTCTGATTACCATAATGCCAGGGATTACTATCAAATTCTGATTTACCATAATGCCAGGGATTACTATCAAATTCTGATTACCATAATGCCAGGGATTACTATCAAATTCTGATTACCATAATGCCAGGGATTACTATCAAATTCTGATTTACCATAATGCCAGGGATTACTATCAAATTCTGATTTACCATAATGCCAGGGATTACTATCAAATTTTGATTACCATAATGCCAGGGATTACTATCAAATTCTGATTACCATAATGCCACGGATTACTATCAAATTCTGATTTACCATAATGCCAGGGATTACTATCAAATTCTGATTACCATAATGCCAGGGATTACTATCAAATTCTAATTACCATAATGCCAGAGATTACTATCAAATTTTGATTACCATAATGCCAGGGATTACTATCAAATTCTTATTACCATAATGCCAGGGATTACTATCAAATTCTGATTACCATAATGCCAGGGATTACTATCAAATTCTAATTACCACAATGCCAGGAATTACTATAAAATTCTTATTACCATAATGCCAGGGATTACTATCAAATTCTGATTACCATAATGCCAGGGATTACTATAAAATTCTAATTACCATAATGCCAGGGATTACTATCAAATTTTGATTACCTTAATGCCAGGGATTACTATAAAATTCTAATTACCATAATGCCAGGGATTACTATCAAATTCTGATTACCATAATGCCAGGGATTACTATCAAATTCTGATTACCATAATGCCAGGGATTACTATAAAATTCTGATTACCATAATGCCAGGGATTACTATCAAATTCTGATTACCATAATGCCAGGGATTACTATCAAATTCTGATTACCATAATGCCAGGGATTACTATCAAATTCTGATTACCATAATGCCAGGGATTACTATCAAATTCTGATTACCATAATGCCACGGATTACTACACATGTATCAAATTCTGATTACCATAATGCCAGGGATTACTATCAAATTCTAATTACCATAATGCCAGGGATTACTATCAAATTTTGATTACCATAATGCCAGGGATTACTATCAAATTCTGATTACCATAATGCCAGAGATTACTATCAAATTCTGATTACCATAATACCATAGTGCCTAAATGTTTGCTCTAATAGTTACCTTGAAATCAGTTCCAATTTTCAAGCTGCATTCCTCACAGGTATTAGCGAAAACATCTTCATAACATTTAATACAATATGGGTGATCTTCTCGTAGAATATAGCGTTGACCAGTTAAGGAATTGTCACAGTTAAAACAACAGAAATGACCACTATGGAAATTCTCATTCATGGCTTTAGTGAATTCCCCAGCAAATATTAACTATAAAAAAGCAAAAAATATACAATATATCAATTAGTGTATCGATCCTCCCCAATTTGAGAAAGCACAAATTTTACATTAAAATATTTTTGTGAGTGAGCTTCTGGCCAACCAATTTTTTATTGTGTCTCAAAATAAAGAGATTTGTGAAATTAGATTTGTTTAACAAGGAAGCAAGGAAAGTGATGAGGAGTTTCCACAACTGTACATCAGGAAAATCAAATGAGGTTAGGATAATTAGAAACAATGAAGTCTGTATGTATGTGACTTTAATACCAAAACATACATTTGAGAATATCTAAAATTACCAGTATAGTATAGCAGAAACAATCATCAAATAAGCCACATTTTTGCATCTTTAACTTAACAAATTCATTCAGGATCAGATTATCGATAGCATATTGGATATTCAGGGGGGTGGGATATATCCAATGGAACACATTGAACATGATACAATCGATAAATGTTGAAACATGATAGTCTGATTAGTGAAGGGCACATTCTTGCTGGTCAGTGAAGGGCGCCCTCTAACTGGGCCTCATCTCAGTTTGTAATAGACAATCTTCCGTTCACTGTGAGACCTCACATATTACATGAAAAAGTGTGGACCAAATGTCAGCTGCATAAATCAAACAATTTGTCTCTTAACTTGAATTTTTGTTATTGCTCTTCGTCAAAATGCCAATCTTTGAGAGGGATATTGCATTGACATATCCAAAATTCATCATTAATAAGTGCACTATTAACTCAGCAAATACTTTTGTTTTGTATAATCCCACGCCATGTTTTAACATCACTACAATGCTATCACTTTTGTTTTTCCTGTTCTTGCATTTTATTTCACACATAGCCATGTATAAACTGGTCCTAGTCTGAGGTTGAAAGTACTGTTCTAGTGAGGTCTTGATTACCCTATTTTTAGCAATTTATGTTATGTTTCTGAGACACTTATTCACAGTTACCAACACATGAACACTGTCATGCTAGAATGACAGGAATGCATTCATTGACCCAGAAATATGCAGTATTACCAGAATCTTCCTTCAAATAAAGGGCAGGAAAGTTAATCCTTAAAAAAGAAAGATTTAGTTGAGAACAAATAATAACAGCCAATATAATTGTAAACCAGCACCTAAACTTATAGGTTAAAAACAATAAAAATTGGGAAATTATTTTAAATTAATAGTGAAATATAAAATTTTATCAGCACAAGTAAGTATTTCAAGTCACAAATTACTCATAGAGAGAGCATGGTACAAATGACATCCTGTGAGTGACAAACAACACTGTTATACACTGTCCTAAGCCAAACATTAAATAACAAGTCATTGTCAATGACACGTCCCCGTTCCGTTCATATTTGAGTGACATATACATTCAAAGCAGATCATGACCGAAATGCACCTGCATATGTACAACACATTGTGCTAAATCTGAACAAAATCCATCCATGCATGACTGAGATCCGGTTCTGGAATTGTGAAAATACGTGATTTTGATGCATTTTCGGCCTTAAAATGGCCATCATTCCGCTATTGTTAAGCAGATCATGAAACAAATGCACATATCTATTTGTGACATGATGTACCATGTGTGTGTGAAGTTTGAACTTGATCAATCCAGACATGTCTTGGATACAGATCCAGAACTGAATTCTTTAACAAAATGGCCGCCAGTCGGCCATTTCGAACTTGATCCGAAAAAAAAAAAAAGACGTGCATCAAGGTCCTATTATGTTTAATGTATGTACCAAATTTGAACAAAATCCATCCATGCATAACTGAGATACGGGTCCGGAATGGTGAAAATGTGCGATTTCAATGCATTTTCGGCCTTAAAGCGGCCCCCATTTGGCTATCGTTAATGAGATCATGAAACAAATGCACATACATATTTGTGACATGATGTACCTTGTGTGTGTGTGAAGTTTGAACTTGATCAATCCAGACATGTCTCGGATACGGATCCAGAACTGAATTCTTTAAAACAAAATGGCCGCCAGTCGGCTATTTCGAACTTGATCCGAAAAAAAAAAATGACGTGCATCAAGGTCCTATTATGTTTAATGTATGTACCAAATTTGAAGTCTTGTATTTGGCCTTGTATTAAGAACTTGACCTGTAGGCTTTAGATGAAGAGGAGGAATTGAGAATATGTTGTTGCTATGGTTATAAGCCATTCCAGCCATACCATCAGTATGATTGGCCCATTCACAGTGAAGATGTCTCAATACAATGTGTTTGTTTATAGGAGCATATCACAAGCAATATTTCATGATTTGTTTGCTGCAGACCTCCCCAATTACCCATGATGCAATTGAACCAAGAAAACTAACAGTATTTTTGCTGAGATTTACACCCCTTTAAAAATATTGAAACTCCCCGTAGCAGTTCAAATATCCATAAAAAAAAAGCTGCTATACTTAGATAAATTGCCCATTCTTTACCGGTTATATTTTTTGTTTAATACATATGAGTTAAAAAATATAACAAACAATATATTAAGATTATCATGCAAAGTATTCTCCAAATCTAAATTGCAGTGGTTATAAAAGACAGTTTTTGCTGTCAAAGCTACTGAATCTAAGAGATTGGTCGCTGTCAAGGAAGCTGTGAAAAAGAAACTTGGTGAACATAATTCAGTATCAGACTGGTTATCTCCACCATGTGGTACCTTCAAAACAAAGTGACCCCTTCTGAACTGACATGAGTGTTAACAAAAAACAAATCATTTACTTTGTTCAGCCCTAATGTATCATCCATTTAGTGTAAAGCAGCAACAATGTTGAATTGTAAGTTCACAATAAAAAAGAGAAAACTCAATCAAATTATGAAACAAATTACAAAATTTGACTGAAATCAGCCATTGAATTTTTGTAGCATCACTGTTTAATCACATGTTACTAATATGCAAATCAGCTTCTAATCACCATGACCAAAATGTTGTATTCATTGAATTTGGTTTAATGACTTAGAAAATCATGAAAAAAATCACAAAAGATAAAACACATGAATTGTTAAACAAACAATATGCCTTAGCAGCCAAGGATATTCATACCAAGTTTGGTTAGAATCTGCTAGACATATAATGAAAAATTTTATTGTATACAGGTAACTACATTTTAAGTTCTGATTCTGTGTTACAGACAGGGGCTAAAAAGGAAATGTATGAAAAATTACCACGTCTCATTAGTGTATCAAGAATAACGCACATCAATCTATACATGCCTGAGAAGTGGTTTAATAATGTTTTTATTACTTATAAAAGCTCCACGATATCATATCAGATAAAAGTTGAACATGAACGCTCCAGGTTTGTGTGAAATATGAGTTGAGAGAAAATCTATTTTAATGTTCTTAGGGTAATTTTATTTAGTGTTTTGTGAATGTTGCAACTTTGATTTCAATATTGTGCCATTAGCCCTTTCACCACCAATTCCTTCTTTTTATCACAAATTTACAGAATAGTCTGCACTTTCCTTCAGAAGATTGAGACAAAAATAGCCAAATTCTTTAAGTAAAATCTGAAAATTGACTCAAATTTGTCTGTTAGATCTAAAATTAGTTTATTTCCAGAAATATTTAAAAAAATACAAAAAAAAGTGCAGAATAATTTGGGCGAGAAAGTCTGTTGGTGTATAGTAAAATGTTGCTACACTACTGTGCTTTATTATGATTTCTTTGAAAGCATAAACCACCCTTGACATCCTATAGGTTGTTGTTGTAATTGAGGTTGTTTGATTACTTTTTACACTTCAGTAAGTAATCAACAGGATGTAAGACAATACTCAGATCATACTTTATATTTTATAGTCTGCACTACATTCATTAAATTTGAAATTAACCTTTAAGAGAACAAAATTCAATGGAGTATATGCCTGGTCAACTGCTCTCTGCCACACAGAATTAGTATCTTCAAAGTGTTGTAAATTCATGCCCATATTAGGCATTTGTCAGCTGTGGTCTATTTATAGTAACATGCACTATACACCAACACTGTTATTTCTGGGTAGACACTCTCACCTTCCAGAGTGACACAAACACACAACCATAAACTCAAATATATCAAGTACACTGCTATCTCAGTTGTGGTATTGCTTTCATTTTGACTTTGATTCAACATTAAAATCATTTACTACCATATTTTTTATTCATTTTTTTTTTCTAATCAGATTTCCATTCCCATTGCAAACAAAGTCTTTGAATGTTCAAAATTTTCAAATTTTGTGAAGTAAATTCACTGATATCATGACAAATTTAGGTACCATAATTTGAAATTTGACTTGAAATTATGTGGCAGACAGAAGGAACTGAGCAGGTGTCAAATCAAGATGAAATGAACCTATCAAGGTATGTGCACCACATGGGTTCAGATTTACTGGGCTAATATAGGTTCAGGTTTGCTGGGGTAATAATATGGGTTCAGGTTTGCTGGGGTAATAATATGGGTTCAGGTTTGCTGGGGTAATAATATGGGTTCAGGTTTGCTGGGGTAATAATATGGGTTCAGGTTTGCTGGGGTAATAATATGGGTTCAGGTTTGCTGGGTTAATATGGGTTCAGGTTTGCTGGGTTAATATGGGTTCAGGTTTGCTGGGTTAATATGGGTTCAGGTTTGCTGGGTTAATATGGGTTCAGGTTTGCTAGGTTAATATGGGTTCAGGTTTGCTGGGGTAATAATATGGGTTCAGGTTTGCTGGGTTAATATGGGTTCAGGTTTGCTGGGTTAATATGGGTTCAGGTTTGCTGGGTTAATATGGGTTCAGGTTTGCTGGGGTAATAATATGGGTTCAGGTTTGCTGGGTTAATATGGGTTCAGGTTTGCTAGGTCCTGAAAAATCAAGAAAAGAGGAATGAAGCTGTAACTCAATCTAAAGTGCCAAGACATAAAGAGACAAAAATGATCCAGAGGTAAATAATGAATGTCCTAGGTTAGTCAGATACAAGTCTACACTGTACATGGGATGATATTCATTTAATATAAATTAAAAAGAATGTGTAGTTTGTTTAACCAGACTTTCTTGTCCAAATTTGTCTGCATTTTTTCCCCTCATATTCTCCAATATTTCTGAAAATGGACACTAATTTTGGAGCAAACGGACAAAATTGGAGTAAATTTTCTGTTTTTACTCAAAAAATTTGTCTATTTTTGTCCTAATCTTTTGAAGAAGACATTTGCGGACTATAAACAGGACTATTTTGCGAATAACTCTCTAAGCAGCAATGTTGACTGTTCACAAAATAAAAACCGAGATAATTTTTCATTTTTTTTTAAATTTTGATCAAGACCTGTACCCAATAAAAAACTAATTTCATCTGGACCAAAATTATCAAAAAAAGTTATGAAAAAAAACCATGAAATTGGCAAAATGTTGCACCCAAATTTTTTTGGGAAAAATAATGGTATTTAAAGGTAAACCTTCAATTTAGTGGAGAATGAATTTCATTTCTGCTTAAATTGTGAGCATAACTCTGAAAAATCATACATTTCACAGTTTTATAAATCATTCTTCTTTGAAATTGAAATTTAACTTATTAACAAGTCATTGTCAATGATACGTCCCCGTTCTGTTCATATTTGAGTGACATATACATTCAAAGCAGATCATGACCGAAATCTCAGACCACTTTCAGTAGTCTGATCTGATCAGTGGTCTGATCCGAAATGCACCTGCATATGTACAACACATTGTACTAAATCTGAACAAAATCCATCCATGCATGACTGAGATCCGGTTCCGGAATTGTGAAAATACGTGATTTTGATGCATTTTCGGTCTTAAAATGGCCATCATTCAGCTATTGTTAAGCGGATCATGAAACAAATGCACATATCTATTTGTGACATGATGTACCATGTGTGTGTGAAGTTTGAACTTTATCAATCCAGACATGTCTCGGATACGGATCCAGAACTGAATTCTTTAAAACAAAATGGCCGCCAGTCGGCCATTTCGAACTTGATCCGAAAAAAAAAATGACGTGCATCAAGGTCCTATTATGTTTAATGTACATGTATGTACCAAATTTGAACAAAATCCGTCCATGCATAACTGAGATCCAGGTCCGGAATGGTGAAAATACATTTTCGGCCTTAAAGTGGCCGTCATTTGGCTATCGTTAATGAGATCATGAAACAAATGCACATACATATTTATGACATGATGTGCATCAAGGTCCTATTATGTTTAATGTATGTACCAAATTTGAACAAAATCCGTCCATGCATAACTGAGATTCGGGTTCGGAATGGTGAAAATGTGCAATTTTGATGCATTTTCGGCCTTAAAATGGCCGCTATTCGGCTATCGTTAATCGGATCATGAAAAAAATGCATGTACATATGTCCCATATGATGTGTGATGTATGAGTGAAGTTTGAACTTAATCGGTCTATGCATGTTCGAGATATAGGTGATCACGGTCGCACGCACGGACACACACAGGGCAAAACATAAGTCCCCGTTTTCGGACTATGTCCGAACGGGGACTAATGAGCACACAATATGTAATTTTTTTTTTGTTTGTGATTTTCTTCACTTCACTTCTTCCTAAAAGTAAAGGTACCGGGTAAGTGTATTTTTTGTAGCAAAGGGGATGATAATAATACTTAATAAATATATATTATTTGCTTACCAAAGTTTTTTAATAATTCTAGAAGGTAAGTCCATGCTTTTAGATATTGATTCTCTGCATTACTGGGTAATGTTTATTTAAAAAGAGTATTGTTATTGAACTTGATATTTAAAAATCCTAATATTGATGCCTAAAGGACAAGTAAACAATAATAAACATGTGAGGTAGAAGAAGCTCCATACATCTATTCATCCAATCATCATGCCCCTCACTATTCATCCAATCAGCATGCCCCTCACTATTCATCCAATCAGCATGCCCCTTACTATTCACCCAATCAGCATGCCCCTCACTATTCATCCAATCAGCATGCCCCTTACTATTCATCCAATCAGCATGCCCACTCACTATTTATCCTGTCAGCATGCCCCCTCACTATTCATCCAATCAGCATGCCCCCTCACAATTCATCCAATCAGCATGCCCCTCACTATTCATCCAATCAGCATGCCCCTTACTATTCATCCAATCAGCATGCCCACTCACTATTTATCCTGTCAGCATGCCCCCTCACAATTCATCCAATCAGCATGCCCCTCACAATTCATCCAATCAGCATGCCCCCTCACTATTCATCCAATCAGCATGCCCCTCACTATTCATCCAATCAGCATGCCCCTTACTATTCATCCAATCAGCATGCCCACTCACTATTTATTCTGTCAGCATGCCCCCTCACTATTCATCCAATCAGCATGCCCCCTCACAATTCATCCAATCAGCATGCCCCTCACTATTCATCCCGTCAGCATGCCCTTTACTATTCATCCAATCAGCATGCCCCTTACTATTCATCCAATCAGCATGCCCCTCACAATTCATCCAATCAGCATGCCCCTTACTATTCATCCAATCAGTATGCCCACTCACTATTCATCCAATCAGCATGCCCCCTCACAATTCATTCAATCAGCATGCCCCCTCACAATTCATCCAATCAGCATGCCCCTTACTATTCATCCAATCAGTATGCCCACTCACTATTCATCCAATCAGCATGCCCCCTCACAATTCATCCAATCAGCATGCCCCCTCACAATTCATCCAATCAGCATGCCCCTCACTATTCATCCAATGAGCATGCCCCCTCACAATTCATCCAATCAGCATGCCCACTCACTATTTAACACTGGAATTGCCAAGTAATATTTTGTCCAAAGTAACATTTTTGCATATTAGTCACATATCTAAAATTAATAATTTTCAGTAAATTATGCAAATGAGTCATTTTCATAGCCTAGAGCTGAGCTGCACAAAATAATCAAAGAAAGCTTAGAAAGAACTCCCGTGTGCTGAAAGTATTGGAAACACATTAAAATTAATTCAAAATTTAAGATTTGCTTTTCAAACATTAAGCTTGGCATTTAATTTTTGTCTGCTATTTGAGATGGGACATTGGAAAATTGACATGGGAAAATTGAATTCACATTATCAAAATTGATAATACATACAGAAAATACATTTGATTTTTCATCCATGGTTTTTAGTCTAATTAGTTCCAGAGCACCTCTGCGATGAATTCAATTTAAATCTGACTTTTTTAGATATCAGAAATGGGCTAATAGATATGCATGTTTAAACTAATCATGTTTGTGGATTACCTCAATGAACTAAATGAATTATTATTATACAAATTAAGCAATTATTACGCATATATTTAGGTCTATATATTGTTTCAGAGTGCACATGTACAAAGTTTCATTATAATGTGATGATTAATCCTAACTAAATTAGTGGAAAGCGGAAAAGTTAATTATTATGCAAAGTAGGTAATTATTATATATATAAACCTAAAACTAATTTGATCATCACATTGTATGTATTGTGTACATATGTACCAAGATTCATTGAATTAAGATAAGTACTGTCACAGACCATCTATGTACAAAGTTTCATTGAAATGTGATTAGAACCAAAAATTATGATTTATTATGAAAATTAGGTAATTAATATGATCTGATTTTAACCCAAAACTGAGCAGGTCTGTGCATTGTCCTGGAGCATCAATGTACCAAGTTTCATTGAAATGAAATAATTAGTACATGTATCAGTGTAAAAGCTGAAAATTGACTAATTATGCAAATTAGGTAATTAATATGCACTGATTTTAACCCAAAACTAATCAGGTCTGCATTGTCCTAGGACATCTATGTACCAAGATTCATTGAAATGGGATAATTAGTACTTGTGTAAAAGCTGAAAATTAACCATTGATGCAAATTAGTAATAGTACTTGAAATATCAAAATCTGGAAATTGATTAATTATGCAAATTAGGTAATTAATATTTCACATATCTGTCTGTGCATCGTCCTATGTATCTATGTAAGTTTTATTGAAATATGGTGATTAGTACCTGAGATATCAGTGGAAAAGCCGAAAATTTATTAATCATTATGCAAATTAGGTTAATTATATGCATGGATTTTTACCCAAAACTAATCACATCTGTGCATTAGTTCAGAGCATCTATGTACCAAGTTTCATCAAAATCTAATGAATGGCTCTTTAGATATCAGTGGAACAGTCAACGAACAGCTAAAAATTATCTAATTATCATGCAAATTAGTAATTAATATATATGGATTTCAATCAAAACCTAATCAAATCTGTGCATTAGCCCAGAGCATCTATACACCCAGTTTCATTAAAAACCAACATACGGTTCTTGAGATATCAGTGGAACGAACGGACACACACACACACACACACACACACACACACACACACACACACATACTTGTATTGCTATATGTTCCGAGGACTTCATTGGATTAACTTTTAATATAGTTGAATTAACTTTTAATATAGTTGCGATATGAACTCGATTAAAACGCGTTCCTATATAGGGTTGCGTTTTAATTGGAGTTTAATTAAACTCAATTACAATGCAATACAATGGAGAATTGCACTTTAATTAAGTTTAATTAAACTAGAGTTGAATATCCCGTGACTGAACATAGAAATGTTTGCGAAGCTTAGGTTTAGTATCAGGGTAAGGTATGGTATAATTATATTAATATTAATATAAACTGAACCATACCTTCCCCGATACTAAACCTAAGCTTTGCAAACCTGACTTAAATTCGATTAAATATTAATATAAATTATGAAACATTGTGGAGCCACCAATTTAGGGCTCCACTTGTACAAAGGGCTCCACTTTGTTTGTGTATGTCTGGCGTACTGGCTCTACTTCTACTTCTACGTCTACACCAACACACACACACACATACACATATACACACATACAGACAGACAGAGTAACTGTAAAGACTCCCATTGTGTGCTTCACACATGGAAGTCAAAAATGATGCTAACAATATAAATGGTTGTTGCCATGGATACTGGTTTATAATACCGGTAGTACTAGCTATATTTACATTAACATTAGACTTTCAAAAAGTTACTCAAAAATAGATTAAATAACTATTAATTTCTTCAATTAAATAAAGATGTGATCTGTAGTCATTTGTTGGCTTATATGAAAACCATGCAGAAAATGTCAGCAATGTCAACAGACATAAATTCATACATGACAATTTTACGATCATTAGTAAATTATTCATCATGTTGACATATCATGTAACATAATGTTATTACTGAGCAAAGAAACTTTAGAAACAACTCCCAAGTTATTTGAAACATGAAGTAAAAATATGGATTACCATATTTACTATATTAGAAGAACATTTCCAAATCACTGAAATATGTCTTACTCTGATCATAGATTCTTCATTTATATTTAAGCACATGTGCTTCTAATAGAGCAAAAACGGTTTATATATAAATATGACTGCAAGCAGTGATTAGGGTAGTTCCCAGGGGTGTTATGGTATAAATAAATATATGATATTTTGTTCAACAACATCATAACACACTGCTTGCCTCTGCAACAGAACTTGAGATATTACAGTTATACTTATAAATAAGGTAACATGACCATATATGGCAATCTGATAGTTTAGTAATATCTCTTGTTCGATGCCTTCATTATAGCGCTGGCTGCATGACCCTATCTCCAACAGTGCTTGAGATATCCTCATTGTCATCTGAATATTAAAATCATGCATATTAATTAGATCACATGACTAAATATGGTCTGATATGTTAGCCACATCTCTTGTCCAATGCTTTCATTATATCACTTGATGCATGTCCATATCTTCTACAGTGCAACATTTACCAAGTTTCATTGAAATATGACAAACAAGAAACAGACACGCATACATGTACATACATACACACAGACAGGCTAATCCTAAGGATTCCTATTGTGTGATAAGCACACACAAAAATATCAAAAATTTCAACAATTCACACGCACATTAATTTGGCCATTTTGAGTGATGCATTAAGTATAACAAATGGTTTGCTGTCATTTTAGGCAGTTGAGCCCAAATCAAAATGTTATCTACTGAGCATGTTACTACACATATATGCAATGCCTTATGGGAGAGAACTTATAACAAAACTGAGAACTAAATAAATTAAATGGCAATTATTTAAAAAGTTTTAACAATATTTAGGATTATCATAAAAAATTTTCATGTCATTGAGCAAAATTGCAGTCTCAATCTAGTTTCAATGAATATACTATTGTGAACCAAATACCATAACCAAAGAAAATGACTAACAAATATTTGCATAGTGACCCCCTAAGTTGGTGCAGTTAATGATTTATTTGCATAATGACCCTCTAAAACAGCACAGTACCGGTAAATGATTTACTTGCATTGAAAAAGTGAAATAAATGATTTTCACCACTAAACAACACGTAACTGATTTATTTGAATTGAAACCTCCTCAAACAGTGCCATAAATGATTTGCATTTACCCCCTAAGTCAGTGCAGTTAATGACTTGCATATCGACCCCCTAAGTCAGTGCAGTTAATGACTTGCATAGGGATTCCCAAAGACAGTTTAAGTGATAAAGAGGATAGACTAAAGGTTAATTGATAGAACATTAGGAGTGTGAACTAGAATCTTAGGAATTAAGTTCTGCATATCTGATGTAATAAGTAAAATTATCATCAACTCAAAAAGTATTTATATATTTCATTCATTCATCATATTTCTTAATTTTTTATCGACATGAAATTGCCTTTAAAAGTTGAATTATATTTCAATCAAATAAATACATTTGGAATATAATATTTTAAATAATGAGTAGTACTGATAGTACTCCTATAAGAAAGCCATCAATTCTGTACAGCAAAGTTTAAGTTGTTATGGTTACCATCATCATGCCGTGCTGTATCAATCTCTTTAGACCATTGATGCTGTTAAAGGTGAAAGGTTAAACAGCAATAAAAACTTATTGGGCATGCTCATAAACAATCCATCTGTTTAAAATAATGAATGAAGTTGGTGATGAGTAGATGAGTCTGAATTCAATACAATACACCCAGTGAAGTTTACGTACCCACCGCATCTTGCCCATGAAAGTATCATATAACTCAAAAGAGAGATATAAATGGAGTTGAATTAATAGAGTATATTCTTTCTGTCATTAAGACTCTCATGCATTTTCAATGATAACATTCTTTGGCCGTGTTCTTAGCAGGAGATGATCAGTGAACTATCTCTTGAATGTGCTCACTTATATATCTAAATATACATCTGTAATGTAAGGTCATATCAGTAGTGGATGAATGCGACCACAGCATGGAGGTCTGATATTGCTAACATCAGCTGTGGTAAAACTAGGTACTAGCTGAACTCAAAGAGAGCTGCAGCCCAAATATGGAATATGTTTAACCAAATATGGTCAAAAGCTATGATTGATGATACAAACCAGTGGAACACATACAAGACAAATTAATTATATGGCGTTGAGGAATGAGTCACAGCTTTGTACAATCCCTCCCCCTCCCCCTCCCCTCCTTTACAGACTGACCCTTACAAATGTTTCTTGCTGAATTGCAACACCCCCTCCCTTTCACAGCAGAATCCTTACAAATGTTTCTTGCTGAATTGTACCACCTCCCTATAACAGCAAAATCCTTAGAAATGTTCATCACAGGATTGCATTCTTATCCCTTTTACAGCCATTTTTACAAATATTTCTCATTGGAATGTGCACCCTCTTTTATAGCCTCACAGGATTCATCTCCCCTTTACAACCTGATGCTTACAAATGTTTCTCATCGGATTGCATTCCAAAGATTTAAGTGAATGGAAGAAACTAATTTAATTTAATAGAGAATTCCATCCTATCAAGATAAGTATTGAGTCACCCTCTCAATATGACCTGTACATTGCTACATATGGACATGAATAGCTATCACATCATAGCATACCAGGGTCAAAGGTTAAACCCTGGATAAAATAGCTGTGCATAGTATAGTATCATCCATAACCACAGAAAACAAAAAACATGCAAGTACATCCCAAAATACAAATCAGAGAAGTTTCATTATTAATATTAAAAGTAACTTTTTCAGCAAAATACACAAAAGTTATTATGAAGTTATAGTATAGATTTTGAAGAATTTAAATTTTTTTTCATTTACCACAATTATTGAAAATGCAGATTATATTTAGCATACCTCATAAATTTCTTATGATAATGTCATCAGCTGGAGAGGCATTAATTATATCTACCGGTATATTAGATTTAATAATTGCAGCCTGTCAGATTTAAACCCTCAATATAGTTACAAAACAGTTGTAAAACATCACATAGAGGTGGGAGGAGCCCTATTCTTACACAGAGACATAAACATGAAACTAGATATGCACAATTAAACATTATTTACCAAAAAAAAGAAACACTCACCAAATAGAGAGCTTATAAAGAATCTGGTCTGGTAGAAAGAAGCAGACTAGCACACTAGACTAACTTTAAAAGAGCAGCAAGACAGATTGTGACAACCCAGCACACTAGGAGAGTATAAGACTTGGTGTAAAAAAAGGAATTTAAATATGGTCTTGCTCATATGAAAAAAAGTTATTTAGGTTATACCACTAAACAAGACAAGGGGTGATCTAGTTTCCTATTGGAATGTTGATGGTATTTAGCTATAAACGTTAACTTGTTGCTTGTTTCAATAACTTATTTAAATTAGGTGTATCATTCTAGGCCAATACTGAAGGGGTTCTGTTGTCACAGACATGGTTGGGATAATTTTTTTAAAAACATGACACCCCTTATTTGTGAATGGTTGAGCTGAGTGATTAGTAATAGAAGCTGGTGTAAGACACCACTGTGGCTTACTAGAGTGCAGTGTGCAAAATCCTTCTGAGTAGGTTGCTAGGAATGTGGTTATGCCAATCAGAAGAAACTGCCTTAAACAGAGGCCTCAACCTTAGAGAGAGACTCCCTTAAAAATGGCCCCAACGGGGAGAGACTTTAAACAAACACAGCTGACAAGTAGACTAAATGAGTACAAGCTAACATTACAGCTGGCTAACTTATAAATCTAAAGTTGAAGATATACAAGTCCAAGAAGAGGACATCGCAGCGAGGTGATCTTCAGATTTACTGAAGAACTAAGAAAATGATAAATATCAGTTTTTGTAAATTTACAGCTCTTAAGGGACGACGTCAAAAGATCGATGTCGGATAAAAAACTTAATTCCTTTAGTTTTTTTCCAAACCTCCCCCCCCCCCACTGAAACTTAATTGATAAATATTGGTCATGGCATCAGACTACATTTACCATTAAATACAAATTGATAATCGGACAGTAGTATTGCATAGACGTTGGTTGTCGGGTGGGTGTAAAAAGATTTTACAAATGCACCTCATTTGACGCACAGATTTACACTCGAACCAAACCATTTTTCTGTGTTTTTTTTCCCTTTTCAGTTATTTCTGTCCATGATTGGATAGAATAAAAACGAAATACAAATACTCCAAGATTTTTTTGACTTCATTAAAAAATAAAATCGTTTTTGTAGGATGGAAACTTTTTGAGGTTAAAACCCCCCACCCCCAAACTAAAGGAAATAAGTTTTTTATCCGACATCGACCTTTTGACGTCATCCCTAAAGATTTTAGGCAATCCTAAATGAGAGAGTGGTAATTCAAACCTGATGGAGCTTTCCATTTCTTTTGGGTGATGGAGTATGTTGCAAAAAAACACATTTAAAAAAATTCTCAAATGATAATCTAACAAAAATGGCTTGTGTAAAAACAGAAGATACTCAACAAACAACACATGCAACAATTTCTAAAAAACCTCTCTTTGGAAAGTAAATATGTGAATTTATAGAAAAAAATAATTTCAAACAAAAAATAATAAATTCATAAGTTAGAAGCTGATCAAAGAAAACTGTATTCAAAACTTAGTTACCATGACAACCATCATTTTGAAATAGAAAAAGGTAGACCAACAAAAAATTCAGTAAAGGATATAATATGCTAATGGTGTAATAAAAATGTTATTGGAGTTGAGCTACTTTGTTGAAAGTAAAATATAGAAGCAAAAAAAAACATTCTTCAGAAAAATCAATATTCCACCAGAAATTAAACAGTAAATTATTTATATATTCACTTTGAGTAGAGAATCAAACATTATTAAAAAGTTAGCTGCCAATATATGTACCACAGAGATAACAACAGGGAAGAATGAGTGAATAATTGATCTGTGATTCAGACATTCTCTAAAAGTTCCTAAGTGTGCTACTATAACAAGTTATGCATGTATATCATCTGTAAGCTTAGATGTAGGCATATACGATGAGGACTTTTTTGGATCATAGACCACTGTCATTTACTTAGATGCATTATACTACTAATATAGAAAAAAAACGATATATGTTTTAACCATAGACCACTATCACTTACACAAGTGTATGCACAACTAAAATAGAGTGATACGATCTAACTAATACAATGGCAACAAATAAAGGAAATAACGGTAGACACCCCCCCCCCAGAAAACAAAACAAAATCAAAGAAAGCTTAGAAAGAACTCCCATGTGCTGAGAGTATTGGAGACACATTAAATATAATTCGAAATTACTTAGCAGAAAACTAATTATGCAAATCAGAAAATTAATATGAACAGATTTGAGTGTAAAACTAATGAGGTCTGCGCGTACGGCACCTAATCGCCTAGCTTCATGCCACTACACGTCGTCCCCTCGGCCACCGGGCATCTCCAAAAAAAAGATGCTTAATAACCGAGCTTATTACGTGCAGAGAACATGAAACCCGTCCATGCGATCCGCGCCACACAGCATGGCCAGAATGCGGCAAAGGCCTTCAGATCTGGCTGTAGTATGATGGTGAAAGTAATGGTACAGCATTATAACAGTGAATAAGCACTGAGAAATAATTTTAAACTCATAGTTGCTGTCGACATAGGAAGTAAAGTAAGCAAATAACGCCGAATAAACGGCAAGGTAAATACTACGTTTAATTATAGTAAACACGTACTGTGTGCGTGACTCGAACCGGCGCTCGCGTACGGCACCTAATCGCCTAGCTTCATGCCACTACACGTCTTCCCCTCGGCCACCGGGCATCCCCCAAAAAAGGATGCTTAATAACCGAGCTTATTACGTGCAGAGAACATGAAACCCGTCCACGCAATCCGCACCACACAGCGTGGCCAGAATGCGGCAAAGGCCGCGCGTCGGTCGATACTCCAGCTGTACTGTCTTTGTGCAATCTTTGAGGTATCCTCGTAATAACCTTATTATTATACATCTTTTCCTTCCAAGGATAACCATGGGAATGCTGAAATCCAAAATGTTTAAAACAGAATCAGCGAACTTCTTTGTGTAGAGTCTGGTCAAACCCTGGTGGCAGCTATGTTTGTTTTTATTATTATAGGACGCTTACGCACATAATCATTCCATATTTGGAATTTCCATTTCCTTATAAAAGATATTAAATACAATAATAATATACATGATATAATTACAATGAAGACAGTACAGTTCACTGCTCACTTAATAAACATATCAAACGAAACCTAGAAATTTGAAAAATACCAAACCAAAAATTTTTTCCTAAAGAATAAATATATATGTATGGGACACATTTATTTTAGATAATAAGTCTGTGTGTTAGCCTGACCTGTGGGCAGTTAGTGAATGTCACGACATTTAATGAACTTTCTATCTCATTAAATTTGTTATTTAATGACCTATCAGACAAGGTCATGACCCCAAGCATTTCTATTTAAAGGGATCATAAATATTATAATGGAATCTAAACAGGATGTAACATATTTTATTTCAATCTCATAATCTCAACAATTAATCAGATGCAATGATATCATGCTAACAATTTACAAAATGTGATTTTTTTATTATTGAAGTTCCATAAATATTATCTCAACCTGCTTTCAATCAGCAGCACCCCTCTATAAAAGTGGAGAGATCTAAATATTTGCTTGTTGCTTCTATCTATTCACTGCGTTCCAATTAGGTAGATCAGTCCTTTGGTCTTTATAAAACAAACACAATATATTTGTGTTGCTTTCTTGAGCGACACTAATCATTATGAGGGCAAGGTAACAGCTGGGTTACTTGGGTGAGATGCAATTATTTTGCACTCTGGATATCATATATATACTCTGGGGCATACCATCCTTGTCATAAGTAGTAAGCATCCCCCAGAACAAATATTAGGTAATTAGATGAATCCACAATAATAAAAGTCAGGGATAATTTTAAATCATAATACAGGAATAATAAAAAGGAAATGTGATTCATTCTGATTTCAATTGATCAGTTTTTCATTTGTTTAAAAACAATTTTTACTCACTATTTATGTCAAGGAATCTTATCATAGTAGGTGATCTTAATTTTGCTGACTTGGCAGAATCCAAATTCAATGTCCATGATTTGAATTGTACACAACTCAATGGTCCATTTGAAGTTGAGTCAGATTCGTTCACTAACAGATGTGATTTTGAAAGGTTGAGGTTAGTAGATACTTGTGTTCAAGTGGATCTGGATAGTTTAACACATAAATTTACAATTATGGTAATATAGTTCAGCACTGCCCTGTCACGTGTCCCATGTGACAAGCATAGTATAAGATTGTATATTTTATTTAGAAAATACACACTAATAGGTTGCATGAATCCAAATTAGAATTTATCAAAACCACAAAAAAACTGAATAGGACATTCACAATATAATTTGATGTCTTTGTATCAAATTTAAACAAAATCAATAGTGTATCTGAGAAAAAGAAAGAATGCATAAGAAACACATGGCTGCCAGTCTGCTATTTAAAATAAAGTTGCAAAATAAAATAAAATAAACAATATACATCAGTATGCCACCATGCGTGATGTTAATGTCAAGTTTGACTCCTGCATACCTGAGAAAAAGCTGACGACACATTCAATAGTTAATTTTTGATGTTTTTTGGAAAAATATCATCCCTTGACTTGTTGATGTCTTGTAATGAATTTCATCCCTAATGTTATAGCAGTAACAAATGTTACAAAATCAGTTTTTTTACTATTATACCTACCTCATCACATGCTTCACATCGTGGGGTTATAAGCTCGGCATAATGTCGTTCATCATAAATCTCACCATCCTTGAAAAAGTACGCAAGATCCACCAATAACTCATCACATTCATGACAGCAAAAGCAAAAGGGATGCCAGCAAATATCGTCAGCTAGTTTGTCAGTAAACACTGCCATCTCACCAGCTGGGATCTCACCCTTGCATTTGAAACATTCCTAGTGACATAAAAAAAACAGTTTTAAGGCATTTTTTGGGAGGCATAAATGTTTTACGATACACAAATTTTACCGGTTTAATCAATTGAGGGCGCAGTGCTGTGGTGGAATAGGCTTTAAACAAATGATTGTCCCACACTTTTTCTGGTTGCGATCAGTACCAAAACATTTATTGTGTGAATTGTCTGTCAAAGGGGTAAAAAAACAGCATTATACTTTGTAACTTTTGAGTATGATTGAGAAAGTTACCGAGGGGGGGGGGGGTATACCAGACAGTGATTAAAAAGGGTTAGAATGTGATGAAACAACACAAAATTGTCCAAGCAATGTATATCACTATCACTGCTGTATACTTAAAAATAATCAAAGAAAGCTTAGAAAGAACTCCCATGTGCCGAGAGTATTGGAGACACATTAAATATAATTCGAAATTACTTAGCTGAAAACTAATTATGCAAATCAGAAAATTAATATGACCAGATTTGAGTGTAAAACTAATGAGGTCTGCGCAATGTAACAGAAAATCTATGTCTCCAAGTTTAATTGAAATGTGATTAGAACCAAAAAATTATGAATTATTATGCTTATTAGGGAATTAATATGAACAGATTTTTACCCCAAACTAATTAGGTTTGTACATTGTCCTAGAGCATCTTTGTACTAAGTTTCATTGAAATGGAATAATTAGTACCGTGAAAACTCCAAAATTTCGACCCCTCTAAAAATTCGATTGGCTATTTATTTGCCGGGTTTCGGTGTTTTATTTACCTCCAAATTTTCGACTCCACTAAAAATTGCCGACTCATTCTTATTCGAAAATTGCGACCAGTTTTAGTTTTCCCCCAAACGAAAAAAAAAACCGATGTGAGCGTTCAAACGGGACCTTCCTCGAAGGCATGAATCCGGGTTTCTGATTGACTGAGAGATTTTTATTTTATTGGTAACGAAAATATATTCTAAATAAACGAAGTTTCAAATAAAAACGAACACAAAAATCTCGGCATGCTGCGTTTCTGAATTGTTGATTATTACTGTACTCAGTAGTGATTATAATAATGTACACAAAATAAATTTGTTGAATGGTTATGAAATACAAATAAAAGTCAACTAAGTTTCATCGTAAGCGAATGATTCCGGTCTCGTATAAACGTTTGATGCTGTAGGATATCCGCCATGTTCTCTTAGGTCAAATAGGTCAAATCGCTAATTAACCAATCAAAAAGCTGGATGATGCCAACGTGTTCAAATTACCATAGCTTATTTAAATATGTTAATGTTATTGAACGCAATGCGAAGAGATTGATGTTGTAGTACGATATTTTGGCTTGGATTTTGATGCGAAAACGGCATGATTTTTTTTTAAATAAAAAAATTAGTTGTTTTTAAAAAATAAACTGGTCATCTGAAGAATAATTTAACATTGTTCACAGTGATAACAGCTCATTCTCGAAAGGAAGCTTACCCGCTCACGCTAGTCACGATAAAAATCATACACGTGTACTCTTGAATAGACAGACGTCAATGACTACGGTAAAACTTAGACTCTATTTTAGCCGGCAGGATTGATTGAAATGTCCGAAAAATGACGCCAAAATACACCTTAAAAGTCCCATTTTATTTTCTTAAATCCCATTTTATTTTTTAATCTAAGGGCGAATTTACGGCAGAATTTGGTCCCTCAAATAAGGGACACGTGAGCTTTGATTCTAACCGGATACATTGCACTGGGTCGGGGAGATAGTTTGCTAAACTTCCATGTATCTTTTGTCCAATGGGTACCTGTACTTCGAACATTCGCAAGTTTTCCTAGGTAGTGCGAGACAGCTTTGTCTTTTGACCTATTAGTTTTGTGCTGACCTCTTCTGAGCGTCTTGATGTTTTGTTTTGCTTGTCATAATACTCACTGATTGATGACTTTGTTTAGATTTTGAGTTACAACTCGGCCACGACTCTAAAAACATGTCACATTTCTAACGCCAATTATTTAAAACCGGTCGAAATTTTGGAGTTTTTACGGTACTTTAGATATCAGTGTGAAAGCTTAAAATTGGTTAATTATGCAAATTAGGTAATTAATATGTACAGATTGTAACCCACAATTATTCAGGTCTGTCTATTGTCCTACAGCATCCATGTACATTCATTGATATGTGATGTATAGTACCTGAGATATCAGTGTGAAAGTTGGTTAATTATGCAAATTAGGTGATTAATATGCACAAATATTTACCGGAAACTAATTGGGTCTGCATAATTCTAGATTCATTGAAATGTAAATGATTAGTACTTTAGATATCAGTAGAAAAGCTGAAAATTAATTATGCAAATTAGGTAATTAATATGCACAATTATTTACCCTAAAACTAATCAGGTCTCTGCATAGTCCTAAAGGATCTATGTACCAAGTTTCATTGAAATGCGATGATTAGTACTTGAGATACCCATGGAAAAGCTGAAAATTAACTAATTATGCAAATTAGGTGATTAATATGCACAAATATTTATCGAAAACAATCAATCTCTGCATAGTCCTTGAGTATGTAAGTACCAAGTTTCATTGAAATGTAATGCTAACTACTTATATCAAATGCTGAAAATTAATTAATTATGCAAATTAGGTAATTAATATGTACTGATATTACCATAAAAACTATCAGGTCTGTGCAGTGTCGTATGACATCTATGTACCAAGTTTCATTTGAAATGTGATGATTAGTACTTGAGATATCAGTGGAAAAACTGAAAATTGACTAATCATTATGCAAATTAGGTAATTAGTATCCACGGATTATTACCAAAAACTAATCAAAACCTAGCATTAGTTCAGAGCATCTATGTACCAAGTTTCATCAAAATCCAATGAGTGGTTGTTTAGATATCAGTGGAACAGTCATGGAACCACTAAAAAATAGCTAATTATCATGTAAATTAGGTAATTAATATGCATGGATTTTTACCAAAAATTAATCAAATCTGCGCATATGTTCAGAGCATCTATGTACCAAGTTTCATCAAAATCCAATGAGTGGTTCTTTAGATATCAGTGGAACAGTCATAGAACAGCTAAAAATTAGCTAATTATCATGCAAATTAGGTAATTAACGAGCATGGATTTTTACCAAAACCTAATCAAATCTGCGCATTGGCCCAGAGCATCTATGCACCAAGTTTCATCAAAAACCGATGTATGGTTCTTGAGATAGCAGTGGAACAGTCGGACACACATACACACACACATACACACATACACACATACACACATACACACATACAGACACACTAACTGCAAAGACTCCCATTTTGTGCTTCGCACATGGGAGTCAAAAACAACAAAAATAATATTTACTAAAATTAAAAAAAATAAACAAGATGAAAAAATCTGTCAAGAATTCAAAAATAATATACCAAAAAAACATTGCCAAAAATGGCAAAAATATTCACTAATATTAAAGAATATAAGTTACACTATCATAAAATAAACAAATCTGACTGAGGTCCACCTAATTAAGGCAATTAGGCTAGCCATTTTTAAGAAGTTCTGGAACTGAATGTATCATCACAATGCTGAGTAACTAACGCCTAAGTTACATTTGTAGTGAATATGACACCCATACAGCTGACAGTTTTTAAGAAAAAGTCAAAAATGTAAAGTTGTTGATGGCGGACAATGATGATGGATGACCAGTAATATGAACAGCTCATCTCTATCGACTTGTCAACAGTGAAGCTAAAAATTGATTGAGTTCCAGAGATCTTACCATGTCAGTGGGGATGGGATCTTTCACAATACCAATTCCAAACGCCTCAGCATCACGATACTCCACAAAGTTGGTAAACTGTTCAACAGCATCTTCTGTATCTTCCATAAGAGTACAGAAATCCAAAGACAGATCTTGTCGCGGTATTTGCAGAATCATTTGTTTATCACGATTGGTTTCACCAGGTGTATGTAGTTTAGGAATACTACTATTCGGCAATGAACTCATATATTTATCAATCTAGAAAATAAAAAAACACAACACTGTCAATAATAAGGAAACAACATGTTTTGTTGAAATTGTCACTGATAAAATTGTTGCAATCTCTGTTATGGATACTCAGAAATATAAGTTGCATAAGTGAATGCATCAAGGGATATCATGTTTTAGATCATTTTTTTAAATTTGCTTAACAATAATGATTGTTGTGGCATGTTTTGTACAAAATGTTAGAGTGCGAGTTTTTTTTCAACACCGCAATATAATAGACAACAATCATTATATATATATTTTTTAAATTAATTAGAGGCATGAATTTTGATGGTGCCAAGTAAAGATCAAAATACTCTATGAGTAAGCCGGTCTGTGTTGACACCAGGAAAAGACTTGAAAACAGTTCAACAACACAATGTTAAAAAAAGGTGCCAGACATTAACCTAGGGTGGTGTTTTGGTTACAGTGATCTCCCAAATTATGATCCTTTAACCAAAACATGCCCAGGGTGTCCTTTTAGATAAATACCGTTATACCAATAAAAACAAAGAATATTGCAAAGTTTGACTCATTGACTTGAGGGCAGTATTCAATCATACCTTTTCAGAATCCAATTGTGCAGGTACCCATGAATAGCCATGACTGACAGACCTTTCTTTTTCCTCTTTAGTGCTATCATCCTCAGAAGATGTCAAACCCATATGTTCTTTGACAGTCACATAGTTGTCATGTATGATGTCATGTTCTATCCGCAAACAGCGACAATTCAAACAGTTTTTCCTGATGTAAGAAGATTATTTTATTGCTGTTATGACCAATTTTTATTTGTTTTGCTTGCTTACTTATGTCATTTTTAATGTTTTAAAATTTATATAAATATTTCCGATTCATGTATATTATATTATATTATATTATATTATATTATATTATATTATATTATATTATATTATATTATATTATATTATATTATATTATATTATATTATATTATATTATATTAGTCTAAACATATTGTTTTATAGCAATTTCCATAAATTGAAGATATCTGTTCTGTTAATGTTCTTTTTAAAACTGCATGTTAATTGTGTTGGTTCTTGTACAAATAACTTCATAAACTTTTGTTTTGATTTTAGAGTGACAAGACATGAGAAAAGTATTAAATTGGTGCACGGTGAGTAGTCTCAGGGGCGGAGTTAGGTCACAGAACATTCTATGTTGCTAAGACAAGCACCACTGTACCCTGTATTTATATGGGCTCTTCAAGAGCCACTGTTCACTTGTGAAAACAGCTAAAGTTGAGAAAACTATGAGACAATCCTGAGCAAATACTGTAAAATACTTTATTTTCGCTTGGAATAAATTTTTCCTATTTTTGCTATAGGGATGATTCAGTGCAAATTAAATCCAGCAAATATACCGTTTTTTCTACATATACATTCAACTAGTAAAATATCAGTGAAAATTAATTCCACACAAAACACCAAAAAGGCTTTTCAGCAAAAATTAATTCCATCTAAAATAAATTAATTTACAGTATGTTTCACATCTCAAAATTATCCCAAAGGTGATCTTTGCTAGGCGATGGAAATACCTGGATGTCTGCCCTCATTAAGGTAGCGAGAGGGGGAAAAACTAGAAACTAGAAAAAAAAACTTGTTTCTAAAAATCCTGGATTATGCAACCTTACATTGTGTACTTTCTTTATCTTTGGTCCAAATTTACAGTGCGCATGCATTTGTTGAGTAATTTCAATTTATTCCCGGAAACTTAGTTGTAGGTGAACACGTCCTTCATGCATTTACATATCATGTTGAGTGACGGACTGAAGACAAAGGATTTAATTTGCATACTGATTTGTTGACCATCCAGCTTTATTATATCCTGTGTAATCTATAAGTAGGTAGTGTCTGTTACGCGATCAAAGCATAAACAAACATTACACTATAGTATTTCAAGCTTTTCTCGGTGTTTTAATAACCTAATATATCATGGGAAGGAGTTCTAAGATGAAAAAAAACTGGCCGCCGAAAAATGTCCGACACCGTTAAAAGATATCTAAATGAAAGTGGCCTGGGCTCATATTATAGTCAGCCCGCAGAGTGAAATCAAATATGTAACTCCGTGACTGACATTTTTCCTGCGTCAAAAAAGAGTGGACATTCTTTTGATGTGAATCGTAAGCTGGGTCGTCGCGCAATGCGTAAATTTTGTAGCTATATGGGATTACCGCCTCCCCTATTATATCTGGAACCACATTCAGAGAAAACACTCAGAAAGTTTTAGACGTTACTAAAAGACTATTAGAACAAGAATTTCAAGATGCCGCCGATGAAATAAGAAAACTCAAAACAGAACTGGCGGAGATAGACGACAGTGGTGACACCGATACAAAAAAAACAGTGGATATAGCGGTTTCTGTCGACGGGTCAAGCTGGGTGGTTCGAATTCAAATATCAGTGCGTGAACACTGGAGGTCATTACCCAATGCCGCACGTAATTCAAACACGTGGTTAGCAGAGTTCAGTCGAAATGTACGTGAATAATGCGATCGAAATCCGCTGCCCAGAGTTTATTATATTATAGTAAAATTTAATATGATGCACGATATGGTTATATTACATATTCACTTCATTTCGAATAAAATAATTCACCATTGGAACATCGATGAATCACAAGTATTTAAAATATTTTCTTGACTTTCCGTAGACACCTGACTGCTATCCTTTTTAATGATTTAAATGCGCCCATGTTTATGTTTGCGTAATTATTACGAATGCAACGCATTATCAAGTCAGTAATATTGAAATATTCACAGATCCAATACTCCGGGTCAGCATCCTAACAATAGTAAAAATTAACTTGAGTTTGCGTAATTATCATGAAAGCAATACATTACAAAGTTGAAATATTCAGAGCTGGTACAATATTGTAAACAAATTTGCGTAATTAGAAAAGCAGTGCACCAAGTAAACGATGTTGATATATTCAAAGTATTTTTCTTAAAAAAATCGAATCCTCCATAAGGGCGGGGTATCGGTAGTGCTGACTTAGAGCTAACTGATTATAACAAATCCGATAACGGTACACTCTCCATAGGCTGAGAGTAATGCAAACATATCTGTACTTGAAGGCATGTATATCCCGTAAGTAAATATATGCTGTCATGAAGGCCCGCCCTATGTTTAGAGAACTGATTGTACTGATGACACTGTTCAACTTTTCAACATAACAAAGAGACTTGAATAAATTAATTGCGCGGTACGCCATCTTGCTCAAGTTAGCATCCACTTTCGACGAAACTGCTAAGTTTTGTCACATTTTAGAAAACAGACAACCAATTTTTCACAATCTAACATTCCACGCATATCAGATACTTGTATATTTACAAAGTATGATCGAAATGGTCAACATTATGTCATTAATTAGCTGTTTATCTGTGACCAAATTAAAAGAAAACAACGTTTTATTGAGTTTTTACGGAAACTAATTTTTGACTATCATAACTATTGAAGATGCCATCTTTCAACACTTTTCTCTACGCTAATGTACAAATTACACAATCTATTCGCCACAAAATGGGCTAAAATATGATGTCTCATGGACGTTTATGTGAGCCGTTGACGTTGAGTTACGGCCTTTGGAACAGGAAAACGTTTGTAAAATTTAGTCCATAAAGTCCAACAGGCTTTATCTTCAGAACTATGGGGCACATAAAAAATTCGAGATCATTATCTTATAAAGCAACAGTGAAAAGATCAGAAACATAGAAAAAAGGAACACTGAGAAACGGCCAATCCCGCAAAAAAACTCTATGTTTAGGAGGTTAACAGGAACGATCATAACTTAATCCCCTGAGCAAATATCAAACATATATGATCGTATTCTGCTATATCTCAGTTTTCTGAAAACATATACATTGCCATAACTGCATGCTTAGTAACTGGTGAGGAAAGTCATAAACTCCATTAAACTATAAATTATGTTTCCCCTCTCGCTACCTTAATAATCCCGTCAGGGATTTGGACCTGGATCATACTAAATCATCGCAGTTCAAAAACAGTAAATTTAAAACAAAATTGTGTAGCTCTCAAAGCATCAAAAACCTGGTTTAAAAACGAACCAAAACATTTTAAAATCGCTACTTTCAAAAAACATTCCTTTGAAGTCAATTCGCAATATCACAGTTGAGATGTAGGTGCCATTATATCCCTTGTTATTGGTCATACATATAAAATAGTCCTGTCAAACAAAAATGTCTGAAATAGGGTATTTTTATTTTGAAAAATTAAAAAATTTTGCAATTTTAGTTGCATTTGCCAGTCAGCATTTTTGTCACTAATTAACTCTGCAGCAATACTATAAGAGAGCCTCTGCCAATATTTACATATAAATAGAATAACCTCGCCCTGATGTTTATTGAATATAGAAGTTATTTTCACCCATGTTTTAGTGTATGGATTCTGTATTTTCACTCACTTTGCTCATCAAAATGGAACCACAGCATCAATTCTTCAGTATTATGTGTTTTGGTTAGCATGTGATTGTTATGAATTCTGACAACGAAAATATTTGAGGAAGTCATGACATTTTACTTGTGTTTGCCAAAGAATTAACGTTTGTAAGTTTATATAACACAGTAATTTGACAGAAACGTTTAAAGGTGAAGTGAGCGAGATGACGTCTGTTCTTAATGTACTTAACATGATTGCGTGTTAAAATTAATTGGTACCTGTGTGAATCAAAACATTGTTACATCATGGATGCCAACAATTTGTACTCAGAGTATCTTACAAGACAGTGTATCAATAATGACATATACACAGTATTTTAACAGAAACCAGTTCACCACCAGTTCCCTCTTTTCATAACAAGATAGTCCTGTTTATGGTTTGCAATTTCCTTCAGAAAATTGAGACAAAAAAGCTAAATTTTTTGAGTAAAAACTGAAAATTGACTCAAATTTTTTCTGTTCTGTTGGCTCCAAAATTAGGGTTCATTTCCAGAATATAAAGGAAAGTGGATGTGAAAGTCTGGTAGGGAAAAGGTTAATGTACTAATTCAAAATTATCTCTAAATTGAAATCATATAATATTACGAGGATACCTCAAAGTACAGTGGGAATATCAACCACCACGCAGCGGAGGTCGATGTTTGAGGTATCCTCGTAATGACCTTCTTATCATACATCTTTTCCTTCCAAGGCTACATCATGGGAATGCCGAAATTTAAAACTAAAAAGTTTAGAACAGAATCAGCGAACTTCTTTGAGTGAAGTCCGGTTAAACCCTGGTGGCAGCCATGTTTATTATAAGAGGACGCTTACGCGCGTAATCGGAAATCGCATTCTCATATATGGTAGAATTAAAATACCTCGTAAAATACCACAAAATTATGACATGCTGCAACTTATAGCGTTACGGTGACAGATGTATAATGATTATTATTATTGAAGCCTTATTGTATTTATTTATAACTTTATTTCAAATGTAACCAAATTAGAAGCATCTATTATTCGAAAATCTATAATATATGTATAATGTTCACCAGTAATTCTCACATATAATATTAGCATGCTAATTCATGTAAATTTGACCTACTTGAATAGACAGGTGTTTAGAACAATTACACAGTGTTGCATACCTCCATTGATGTGGCTGAAATCCTGTACATTGCTCATTGCAATTTAAACATGGCTGCCCAGCATCCAACTCTTGAACTTGAATTTTCTAAAAAATAAGCAGAGAAATATTATGTAAATATATCAAACATTTGATGAGGTTTGCATGCTTTGAAGCCATACTGACATATCTTATAAGGAAAACATGATAGTCACATGATAGTCACATGATAAAGATGGATTTAACACATTGCCTGAAAACAGTACTCTGTAATTATCTTGGTCATGAGACAAATTGTTTCCTTTTATATAATAACACTTACTATAATTTTTAATTGCTATGGTATTCCTGTGGAGATTTTAAGCTGATAATTGTAAATCGCACATAATTTGTATAGAAATATATATACAAATACAGTATTTGTTCTCTTGATATTTACTTTTTTATGGATGATAATTTTTTAAGGGTGGTAGTCATGTACAAGATATATGGTCTCATATAAACAAAGATGGCGAATTTGACTGTTGTGCAGATCAACGAGTACAAACTCAGATGTTACCAAACTTTAATGGGGTATTTTAAGTTATTGAAAAGTATCGAAGGATTCGTTTGCGGTAATTAGTGCAAGTCGCGCCCAGGTCAAACCTCATTCTTGTGATTCCCCTTAGAAGATTGCATTGGATTATGGGAAAATCAATTTCTATTAACACAAATGTCGCACATGCGCAGTGCGGTTACCGCCACACTTTAACAATGGCCATTTTCTATGAATAATTTATGGTGTGAAAATACATTCAAGGATAGATAGAGCAGATAGCGATATAATTTGTAGTTGCCAAATCAAAACAGGCAACCATGCAGTGAAGTGTAATTCAACTGTGAACCATAGAATACTTGTACTGACAACATGAGTGATTGAGACACAACTGATACACAATTAAATTGTGAAAACAGGTCATGACCTCCATGACCTTTCAGAGACGAATCCTGTGCTGTTGTTAGGGATGATAAGTATGCCTCCACACATTTCTATAATCAGCAATGAATTACAAACCTGTCAGTGTTACCCTGTCATCTAGTATTGCCAGCTAGTCTGGTAACCTAATCTGTATGAACTAGCTGTGCCACCATGTTACCCCTGCATATACAGTATTGCCAGCTAGTCTGGCGATCTAATCTGTATGATCTGTGCCACCATGTTACCCCTGCATATACAGTATTGCCAGCTAGTCTGGTGACCTAATCTGTATGAACTGTGCCACCATGTTACCCCTGCATATACAGTATTGCCAGCTAGTCTGGTGACCTAATCTGTATGAACTGTGCCACCATGTTACCCCTGCATATACAGTATTGCCAGCTAGTCTGGTGACCTAATCTATATGAACTGTGCCACCATGTTACCCCTGCATATACAGTATTGCCAGCTAGTCTGGTGATCTAATCTGTATGATCTGTACCACCCTGTTACCCCTGCATATACAGTATTGCCAGCTAGTCTGGTGACCTAATCTGTATGAACTGCGCCACCCTGTTACCCCTGCATATACAGTATTGCCAGCTAGTCTGGTGACCTAATCTATATGAACTGTACCACCCTGTTACCCCTGCATATACAGTATTGCCAGCTAGTCTGGTGACCTAATCTGTATGAACTGTGCCACCATGTTACCCCTGCATATACAGTATTGCCAGCTAGTCTGGTGACCTAATCTGTATGATCTGTACCACCCTGTTACCCCTGCATATACAGTATTGCCAGCTAGTCTGGTGACCTAATCTATATGAACTGTGCCACCATGTTACCCCTGCATATACAGTACAGCCAGCTAGTCTGGTGACCTAATCTGTATGAACTGTACCACCATGTTACCCCTGCATATACAGTATTGCCAGCTAGTCTGGTGACCTAATCTATATGAACTGTGCCACCATGTTACCCCTGCATATACAGTATTGCCAGCTAGTCTGGTGACCTAATCTGTATGAACTGTACCCACCATGTTACCCCTGCATATACAGTATTGCCAGCTAGTCTGGTGACCTAATCTATATGAACTGTGCCACCATGTTACCCCTGTATATACAGTATTGCCAGCTAGTCTGGTGACCTAATCTATATGAACTGTGCCACCATGTTACCCCTGCATATACAGTATTGCCAGCTAGTCTGGTGACCTAATCTGTATGATCTGTACCACCCTGTTACCCCTGCATATACTGTATTGCCAGCTAGTCTGGTGATCTAATCTGTATGAACTGTACCACCCTGTTACCCCTGCATATACAGTATTGCCAGCTTGTCTGGTGACCTAATCTATATGAACTGTGCCACCATGTTACCCCTGCATATACAGTATTGCCAGCTAGTCTGGCGATCTAATCTATATGAACTGTGCCACCATGTTACCCCTGTATATACAGTATTGCCAGCTACTCTGGTGACCTAATCTATATGAACTGTGCCACCATGTTACCCCTGTATATACAGTATTGCCAGCTAGTCTGGTGACCTAATCTATATGAACTGTGCCACCATGTTACCCCTGTATATACAGTATTGCCAGCTAGTCTGGTGACCTAATCTATATGAACTGTGCCACCATGTTACCCCTGCATATACAGTATTGCCAGCTAGTCTGGTGACCTAATCTGTATGATCTGTACCACCCTGTTACCCCTGCATATACTGTATTGCCAGCTAGTCTGGTGATCTAATCTGTATGAACTGTGCCACCATGTTACCCCTGCATATACAGTATTGCCAGCTAGTCTGGTGACCTAATCTGTATGATCTGTACCACCCTGTTACCCCTGCATATACTGTATTGCCAGCTAGTCTGGTGATCTAATCTATATGAACTGTGCCACCATGTTACCCCTGCATATACAGTATTGCCAGCTAGTCTGGTGACCTAATCTGTATGAACTGTGCCACCCTGTTACCCCTGCATATACAGTATTGCCAGCTAGTCTGGTGACCTAATCTATATGAACTGTGCCACCATGTTACCCCTGCATATACAGTATTGCCAGCTAGTCTGGTGACCTAATCTGTATGAACTGTGCCACCATGTTACCCCTGCATATACAGTATTGCCAGCTAGTCTGGTGACCTAATCTGTATGAACTGTGCCACAATGTTACCCCTGCATATACAGTATTGCCAGCTAGTCTGGTGACCTAATCTATATGAACTGTGCCACCATGTTACCCCTGCATATACAGTATTGCCAGCTAGTCTGGTGACCTAATCTGTATGAACTGTACCACCCTGTTACCCCTGCATATACAGTATTGCCAGCTAGTCTGGTGACCTAATCTGTATGAACTGTGCCACCATGTTACCCCTGCATATACAGTATTGCCAGCTAGTCTGGTGATCTAATCTGTATGAACTGTGCCACCATGTTACCCCTGCATATACAGTATTGCCAGCTAGTCTGGTGACCTAGTCTGTATGAACTGTGCCACCATGTTACCCCTGCATATACAGTATTGCCAGCTAGTCTGGTGATCTAATCTGTATGAACTGTGCCACCATGTTACCCCTGCATATACAGTATTGCCAGCTAGTCTGGTGACCTAATCTATATGAACTGTGCCACCATGTTACCCCTGCATATACAGTATTGCCAGCTAGTCTGGTGACCTAATCTGTATGATCTGTACCACCCTGTTATCCCTGCATATACTGTATTGCCAGCTAGTCTGGTGATCTAATCTGTATGAACTGTACCACCCTCTTACCCCTGCATATACAGTATTGCCAGCTTGTCTGGTGACCTAATCTATATGAACTGTGCCACCATGTTACCCCTGCATATACAGTATTGCCAGCTAGTCTGGTGATCTAATCTGTATGAACTGTGCCACCATGTTACCCCTGCATATACAGTATTGCCAGCTAGTCTGGTGACCTAATCTGTATGATCTGTACCACCCTGTTACCCCTGCATATACTGTATTGCCAGCTAGTCTGGTGATCTAATCTATATGAACTGTGCCACCATGTTACCCCTGCATATACAGTATTGCCAGCTAGTCTGGTGACCTAATCTGTATGAACTGTGCCACCCTGTTACCCCTGCATATACAGTATTGCCAGCTAGTCTGGTGACCTAATCTATATGAACTGTGCCACCATGTTACCCCTGCATATACAGTATTGCCAGCTAGTCTGGTGACCTAATCTGTATGAACTGTGCCACCATGTTACCCCTGCATATACAGTATTGCCAGCTAGTCTGGTGACCTAATCTGTATGAACTGTGCCACAATGTTACCCCTGCATATACAGTATTGCCAGCTAGTCTGGTGACCTAATCTATATGAACTGTGCCACCATGTTACCCCTGCATATACAGTATTGCCAGCTAGTCTGGTGACCTAATCTGTATGAACTGTACCACCCTGTTACCCCTGCATATATAGTATTGCCAGCTAGTCTGGTGACCTAATCTGTATGAACTGTGCCACCATGTTACCCCTGCATATACAGTATTGCCAGCTAGTCTGGTGATCTAATCTGTATGAACTGTGCCACCATGTTACCCCTGCATATACAGTATTGCCAGCTAGTCTGGTGACCTAGTCTGTATGAACTGTGCCACCATGTTACCCCTGCATATACAGTATTGCCAGCTAGTCTGGTGATCTAATCTGTATGAACTGTGCCACCATGTTACCCCTGCATATACAGTATTGCCAGCTAGTCTGGTGACCTAATCTATATGAACTGTGCCACCATGTTACCCCTGCATATACAGTATTGCCAGCTAGTCTGGTGACCTAATCTGTATGATCTGTACCACCCTGTTACCCCTGCATATACTGTATTGCCAGCTAGTCTGGTGATCTAATCTGTATGAACTGTACCACCCTGTTACCCCTGCATATACAGTATTGCAAGCTTGTCTGGTGACCTAATCTATATGAACTGTGCCACCATGTTACCCCTGCATATACAGTATTGCCAGCTAGTCTGGCGACCTAATCTATATGAACTGTGCCACCATGTTACCCCTGTATATACAGTATTGCCAGCTACTCTGGTGACCTAATCTATATGAACTGTGCCACCATGTTACCCCTGTATATACAGTATTGCCAGCTAGTCTGGTGACCTAATCTATATGAACTGTGCCACCATGTTACCCCTGTATATACAGTATTGCCAGCTAGTCTGGTGACCTAATCTATATGAACTGTGCCACCATGTTACCCCTGCATATACAGTATTGCCAGCTAGTCTGGTGACCTAATCTGTATGATCTGTACCACCCTGTTACCCCTGCATATACTGTATTGCCAGCTAGTCTGGTGATCTAATCTGTATGAACTGTGCCACCATGTTACCCCTGCATATACAGTATTGCCAGCTAGTCTGGTGATCTAATCTGTATGAACTGTGCCACCATGTTACCCCTGCATATACAGTATTGCCAGCTAGTCTGGTGACCTAATCTATATGAACTGTGCCACCATGTTACCCCTGCATATACAGTATTGCCAGCTAGTCTGGTGATCTAATCTGTATGAACTGTGCCACCATGTTACCCCTGCATATACAGTATTGCCAGCTAGTCTGGTGATCTAATCTGTATGATCTGCACCACCATGTTACCCCTGCATATACAGTATTGCCAGCTAGTCTGGTGACCTAATCTGTATGAACTGTACCACCCTGTTACCCCTGCATATACAGTATTGCCAGCTAGTCTGGTGACCTAATCTGTATGATCTGTGCCACCATGTTACCCCTGCATATACAGTATTGCCAGCTAGTCTGGTGACCTAATCTGTATGATCTGTACCACCCTGTTACCCCTGCATATACTGTATTGCCAGCTAGTCTGGTGATCTAATCTGTATGAACTGTGCCACCCTGTTACCCCTGCATATACAGTATTGCCAGCTAGTCTGGTGACCTAATCAGTATGAACTGTGCCACCCTGTTACCCCTGCATATACAGTATTGCCAGCTAGTCTGGTGACCTAATCTATATGAACTGTGCCACCATGTTACCCCTGCATATACAGTATTGCCAGCTAGTCTGGTGACCTAATCTGTATGAACTGTGCCACCATGTTACCCCTGCATATACAGTATTGCCAGCTAGTCTGGTGACCTAATCTGTATGAACTGTGCCACAATGTTACCCCTGCATATACAGTATTGCCAGCTAGTCTGGTGACCTAATCTATATGAACTGTGCCACCATGTTACCCCTGCATATACAGTATTGCCAGCTAGTCTGGTGACCTAATCTGTATGAACTGTGCCACCATGTTACCCCTGTATATACAGTATTGCCAGCTAGTCTGGTGATCTAATCTGTATGATCTGTACCACCATGTTACCCCTGCATATACAGTATTGCCAGCTAGTCTGGTGACCTAATCTGTATGAACTGTGCCATTCTGTTACCCCTGCATATACAGTATTGCCAGCTAGTCTGGTGACCTAATCTGTATGAACTGTGCCACCCTGTTACCCCTGCATATATAGTATTGCCAGCTAGTCTGGTGACCTAATCTGTATGAACTGTACCACCATGTTACCACTGCATATACAGTATTGCCAGCTAGTCTGGTGACCTAATCTGTATGAACTGTGCCACCATGTTACCCCTGCATATACAGTATTGCAAGCTAGTCTGGTGATCTAATCTGTATGAACTGTGCCACCCTGTTACCCCTGCATATACAGTATTGCCAGCTAGTCTGGTGACCTAATCTATATGAACTGTGCCACCATGTTACCCCTGCATATACAGTATTGCCAGCTAGTCTGGTGATCTAATCTGTATGAACTGTGCCACCATGTTACCCCTGCATATACAGTATTGCCAGCTAGTCTGGTGATCTAATCTGTATGAACTGTACCACCCTGTTACCCCTGCATATACAGTATTGCCAGCTAGTCTGGTGACCTAATCTGTATGAACTGTGCCACCATGTTACCCCTGCATATACAGTATTGCCAGCTAGTCTGGTGACCTAATCTGTATGAACTGTGCCACCATGTTACCCCTGCATATACAGTATTGCCAGCTAGTCTGGTGACCTAATCTGTATGAACTGTGCCACCCTGTTACCCCTGCATATACAGTATTGCCAGCTAGTCTGGTGACCTAATCTGTATGAACTGTGCCACCATGTTACCCCTGCATATACAGTATTGCCAGCTAGTCTGGTGACCTAATCTGTATGATCTGTGCCACCATGTTACCCCTGCATATACAGTATTGCCAGCTAGTCTGGTGACCTAATCTGTATGAACTGTGCCACCCTGTTACCCCTGCATATACAGTATTGCCAGCTAGTCTGGTGACCTAATCTGTATGAACTGTGCCACCCTGTTACCCCTGCATATACAGTATTGCCAGCTAGTCTGGTGACCTAATCTGTATGAACTGTACCACCATGTTACCCCTGCATATACAGTATTGCCAGCTAGTCTGGTGATCTAATCTGTATGAACTGTACCACCCTGTTACCCCTGCATATACAGTATTGCCAGCTAGTCTGGTGACCTAATCTGTATGAACTGTGCCACCATGTTACCCCTGTATATACAGTATTGCCAGCTAGTCTGGTGATCTAATCTGTATGATCTGTACCACCATGTTACCCCTGCATATACAGTATTGCCAGCTAGTCTGGTGATCTAATCTGTATGAACTGTACCACCCTGTTACCCCTGCATATACAGTATTGCCAGCTAGTCTGGTGACCTAATCTGTATGAACTGTGCCACCATGTTACCCCTGTATATACAGTATTGCCAGCTAGTCTGGTGACCTAATTCTGTATGAACTGTGCCACTATGTTACCCCTGCATATACAGTATTGCCAGCTAGTCTGGTGACCTAGTCTGTATGAACTGTGCCACCATGTTACCCCTGCATATACAGTATTGCCAGCTAGTCTGGTGACCTAATCTATATGAACTGTACCACCATGTTACCCCTGCATATACAGTATTGCTAGCTAGTCTGGTGATCTAATCTGTATGAACTGTACCACCCTGTTACCCCTGCATATACAGTATTGCCAGCTAGTCTGGTGACCTAATCTGTATGAACTGTGCCACCATGTTACCCCTGTATATACAGTATTGCCAGCTAGTCTGGTGATCTGATCTGTATGATCTGTACCACCATGTTACCCCTGCATATACGGTATTGCCAGCTAGTCTGGTGATCTAATCTGTATGAACTGTACCACCCTGTTACCCCTGCATATACAGTATTGCCAGCTAGTCTGGTGACCTAATCTGTATGAACTGTGCCACCATGTTACCCCTGCATATACAGTATTGCCAGCTAGTCTGGTGATCTAATCTGTATGAACTGTGCCACCATGTTACCCCTGCATATACAGTATTGCCAGCTAGTCTGGTGACCTAGTCTGTATGAACTGTGCCACCATGTTACCCCTGCATATACAGTATTGCCAGCTAGTCTGGTGATCTAATCTGTATGAACTGTGCCACCATGTTACCCCTGCATATACAGTATTGCCAGCTAGTCTGGTGACCTAATCTGTATGAACTGTGCCACCATGTTACCCCTGCATATACAGTATTGCCAGCTAGTCTGGTGATCTAATCTGTATGAACTGTGCCACCATGTTACCCCTGCATATACAGTATTGCCAGCTAGTCTGGTGATCTAATCTGTATGAACAGTGCCACCATGTTACCCCTGCATATACAGTATTGCCAGCTAGTCTGGTGACCTAATCTGTATGAACTGTGCCACCATGTTACCCCTGCATATACAGTATTGCCAGCTAGTCTGGTGACCTAATCTGTATGAACTGTGCCACCCTGTTACCCCTGCATATACTGTATTGCCAGCTAGTCTGGTGACCTAATCTGTATGAACTGCGCCACCCTGTTACCCCTGCATATACAGTATTGCCAGCTAGTCTGGTGACCTAATCTATATGAACTGTGCCACCATGTTACCCCTGCGTATACAGTATTGCCAGCTAGTCTGGTGACCTAATCTATATGAACTGTGCCACCATGTTACCCCTATATATACAGTATTGCCAGCTAGTCTGCTGACCTAATCTGTATGAACTGTCCCACCATGTTACCCCTGCATATACAGTATTGCCAGCTAGTCTGGTGATCTAATCTGTATGAACTGTACCACCCTGTTACCCCTGCATATACAGTATTTCCAGCTAGTCTGGTGACCTAATCTATATGAACTGTGCCACCATGTTACCCCTGTATATACAGTATTGCCAGCTAGTCTGGTGATCTAATCTGTATGATCTGTACCACCCTGTTACCCCTGCATATACAGTATTGCCAGCTACTGGTGACCTAATCTGTATGAACTGTCCCACCATGTTACCCCTGCATATACAGTATTGCCAGCTAGTCTGGTGACCTAATCTGTATGATCTGTACCACCCTGTTACCCCTGCATATACTGTATTGCCAGCTAGTCTGGTGACCTAATCTGTATGAACTGTCCCACCATGTTACCCCTGCATATACAGTATTGCCAGCTAGTCTGGTGACCTAATCTGTATGATCTGTACCACCCTGTTACCCCTGCATATACTGTATTGCCAGCTAGTCTGGTGATCTAATCTGTATGAACTGTGCCACCATGTTACCCCTGCATATACAGTATTGCCAGCTAGTCTGGTGATCTAATCTGTATGAACTGTGCCACCATGTTACCCCTGCATATACAGTATTGCCAGCTAGTCTGGTGACCTAATCTGTATGATCTGTACCACCCTGTTACCCCTGCATATACTGTATTGCCAGCTAGTCTGGTGATCTAATCTATATGAACTGTACCACCCTGTTACCCCTGCATATACAGTATTGCCAGCTATTCTGGTGACCTAATCTGTATGAACTGTGCCACCATATTACCCCTGCATATACAGTATTGCCAGCTAGTCTGGTGACCTAATCTATATGAACTGTGCCACCATGTTACCCCTGCATATACAGTATTGCCAGCTAGTCTGGTGACCTAATCTATATGAACTGTCCCACCCTGTTACCCCTGCATATACAGTATTGCCAGCTAGTCTGGTGACCTAATCTGTATGAACTGTGCCACCATGTTACCCCTGTATATACAGTATTGCCAGCTAGTCTGGTGACCTAATCTGTATGAAATGTGAGGTATGTAAATGGTCTCTAGATGGTAGTTGAGCGCAGTAACTGAGCGTCTCAGTTTTCACTAAGATACGAGTTGAGCGTACGCTCACTTTCAAAAGTAAGCGTGGAACCAAACAATGGAATGCTCGAGTGCGCTCATTTTCAAATGTAAGCGTGGGGACAAACCATGGAATGCTGATAATGTAATGAAAGCTACGCTCAGTTTAACACGAAGTCGATACAAGTTCGTTTCAGAGGTCCAACTTAAGTTAAAAAATACAATCTGGATATATCACATATTTACGTGGAGGGACGTTTGTTAAAACAGACGCAACCATATTTAATTAAATATTCACGCAGTTTGAACCCTATGACCTTGTAAAATGGATGCGTCGGGTAATGAAAGACTACGCTCACTTTTACAAGTAATACATAGTACTAGGCCTGGGGACAACAATGGAATGAGGAGTGTGTGTGTCTGATTTCAAGTAACCATAAGTCGCCAGTGTATACCTTAAGTTTTTGATTTACGCAAGATAAATGCCGGGATCGGCCACAATTATATTTAATAGTAATAAAGATGCAACTCTAAAGTTTGTTTTGTCTTGAGTGTTTTTATTTCTCGCATCTGTAAACAACGCTCAGTGACAACGAGTTGTTGCGCACACTTGCATGAAGTGAAAGTTTAAACACATACAAGAAAGACGTTTTATTAATGAAATGTACATTCCCATTTTGCTCATATGTCCGAATCAACATTCATAGATTTACAATACAGCAATGGCAGCGCGAAGTTACACGTCGTGGCATTTATGCCAATACGTTTGAAGTGCGTGAATCATTCCGTGGTCGTATAGTTACGAATCATTTAGGACAAAACTAACGTCAGCGTTGCATCTAAATTACTATATTGTATTCGGTAGCCGACCCCGGCAGTCAAAACCTCCATCCATACAATGGCGACAAAAGTGAGCATAATATAATTCTGGTTTCTTGAAATGAGTCACGCATGTACTCCCCAATCTGTGTAATTCCATTAATTAAACCTCAGACTAGTAATATGAGTTTAAACACAACATAAAAGCAGTCTCACAGTGAATACTAGTAATTATATTGCGTGAGTACAGTTACTAAAATCCGTGGCGTGAGTGAAGGAGGCTGATGTTCTGTGTGGCCGGCGTCTTTGATTGCGTTTATTTTGTATTTTTATTTTCGAAATGTATCACTGGCTGCGTTTGTTCTGTTCTGTCTCGCAACTGAAAATCCAAGCTGACTTTGTTTTGGCTGTAACAACAAATAAGCCGATAATTTGACGTGCGGCAAAACATCGGAGCTACGCACAGTCACTTGAACGCTGATACTTTAATGAAAACTCGATATTTGCTTGGCCGTATTTATCTAACAGGCATGGAAACAGATTTATTAATATATATAATCCTCCTTATCCCACCCATACTTGTTGGGACTCTACTGGATACTAGTTGTCTACAAGTGACAGAAACAGACATCTCCATCTGTAATATAAAACGCCGCCGATCACACATAAACAATACGAAAAGGTGGTCACACCTCGGTCGAGGTGTTAATTGGGTCGCAAGATTTCAATTTACAAGTAAACTATCTCAAGCAATTCAATTGTTTGGTTCCATGCCCAAAAGCTGATACGGGGAGGAATACTTTTTTATGCGTCCTTCTTACAAAGTCATAGGGGTTAAACTGCTTGAATATTTAATTAAAAATGGTTGCTTTGTTTTAACAAACATTCTCTCAAGTGAATATGTGAACTTGTGTGACTTCATAATAAACTGAACGTAGCTATCATCACATTACCATCACATTGTTCCCACGCTTACTTTTAAAATTGAGCGCACTCTATTTCATTGCTTGGTTCCACGCTTACACACTCAAGACAAAACAAACGTCAGAGTTGCATATTTATTACTATTAAATATATGGTTACTTCACAGTCCCTCTGTGGTTACTTGAAATCAGACACACACACTCCTCATTCCATTGTTGTTCCCAAGCCTACTATTACTTGTAAAAGTGAGCTACAAAATGTAAGTCTCTCATTACCGGACGCTTCCATCTTACAAGGTCATAGGGTTCAAACTGCGTGAATATTTAATATTAAATATGGCTGAGTCTGTTTTAACAAACGTCCCCTCACGTGAATATGTGATATATCCAGATTGGATTTTTTAACTTAAGTTGGACCTCTGAAACGAACTTGTATCGACTTCATGTTAAACTGAGCGTAGCTTTCATTACATTATCAGCATTCCATGGTTTGTCCCCACGCTTACTTTTGAAAATGAGCGCACTCGAGCATTCCATTGTTTGGTTCCGCGCTTACTTTTGAAAGTGAGCGTACGCTCAACTCGTATCTTCGTGAAAACTGAGACGCTCAGTTACCGCGCTCAACTACCATCTAGAGACCATTTACATACATGGAAATGTGTCACCATGTTACCCCTGCATATACAGTATTGCCAGCTAGTCTGGTGACCTAATCTGTATGAACTGTGCCACCATGTTACCCCTGCATATACAGTATTGCCAGCTAGTCTGGTGACCTAATCTGTATGAACTGTGCCACCATGTTACCCCTGCATATACAGTATTGCCAGCTAGTCTGGTGATCTAATCTGTATGAACTGTGCCACCATGTTACCCCTGCATATACAGTATTGCCAGCTAGTCTGGTGACCTAATCTGTATGAACTGTGCCACCATGTTACCCCTGCATATACAGTATTGCCAGCTAGTCTGGTGATCTAATCTGTATGAACTGTGCCACCATGTTACCCCTGCATATACAGTATTGCCAGCTAGTCTGGTGACCTAATCTATATGAACTGTGCCACCATGTTACCCCTGTATATACAGTATTGCCAGCTAGTCTGGTGATCTAATCTGTATGAACTGTACCACCCTGTTACCCCTGCATATACAGTATTGCCAGCTAGTCTGGTGACCTAATCTGTATGAACTGTGCCACCATGTTACCCCTGCATATACAGTATTGCCAGCTAGTCTGGTGACCTAATCTGTATGAACTGTGCCACCATGTTACCCCTGCATATACAGTATTGCCAGCTAGTCTGGTGACCTAATCTATATGAACTGTGCCACCATGTTACCCCTGCATATACAGTATTGCCAGCTAGTCTGGTGATCTAATCTGTATGAACTGTGCCACCATGTTACCCCTGCATATACAGTATTGCCAGCTAGTCTGGTGACCTAATCTATATGAACTGTGCCACCATGTTACCCCTGTATATACAGTATTGCCAGCTAGTCTGGTGATCTAATCTGTATGAACTGTACCACCCTGTTACCCCTGCATATACAGTATTGCCAGCTAGTCTGGTGACCTAATCTGTATGAACTGTGCCACCATGTTACCCCTGCATATACAGTATTGCCAGCTAGTCTGGTGACCTAATCTGTATGAACTGTGCCACCATGTTACCCCTGCATATACAGTATTGCCAGCTAGTCTGGTGATCTAATCTGTATGATCTGTACCACCATGTTACCCCTGCATATACAGTATTGCCAGCTAGTCTGGTGACCTAGTCTGTATGAACTGTGCCACCATGTTACCCCTGTATCATATGGGAGTTAACATATATACCACTCCCAAAGTAAAATTTTGTCTATTTCATGTGTTCATTCAATATTCATGTGTTCATACAATATTCATGTGTAAATCATGTATAAAAATGAAAATTTTAATTGCAATAAATGATAAATATATTCAAAGATCAAAGTATATTTTGTATTAAGTTTTTAGAAACTAAACTACATGTATGTATATTGCATTAAATGTTGTTATATTTATAATAATAACTTTATTACACAACTGCACCATCAGTGGGTGCTGTATGGTAAGGATACAGATCAGAAAAAACAAACACAAATAAACAAAAACAACAAAAGTTTCAAAATTACAAACAAATCAAAGGGTACATATAAAATACGTATTACAATTAGGTTTTATAAATTGTATTTTTTAAGTATTTTGCAAGTTCAATACTACTATTTATGATGCAAGTGAATATTAAATTTCAGTTAGTTGTACTGCACATTTCTAATTTACAGTCTTCTAAAAGGGTATTTCTTTCTTGAGTGAAGAAGCAACAGTCAAGGATGAAATTTTTTTCATCTTCTACAGTGCCTGTGTTGCATTTTTTACACAATCTGTAATTTGCCTCCATTCTTGGAAATTTTCTCCTGCCCAATTCAATTTCCAAATTATGGTCACTAAGTCTAAACTTGGTAACCATTCTTCTCAAATTGAAGTCCTGAATTTCTGTTAAATATCCTTCAAATTCATATTCCATTTTAAACAAATTATACGTTCTTAGTTTGTTTCCTGATTTTCCGTTTTTTGGGACATGACTAAGTTGCTGATACCATGTTTGTATCTATTTATTTTTTAATTTTTCTTCCAACAATTTTGTTAATTCAGCGATGTTTCCCACTTTATATATTATATTTACTTCAGATAAGTCAGTATGTCTAAGAATTGTTTTAACATGTTTTATCCAGCTTGAGTTTGAGGACACTGTTTCTTTAAGTGCACTTTTTAGAATATGATTTTCAGGTAACAATGACAATCTGTGCCAATATTTAATTAGCGATAAAGTTGCCTTAATCCTTATAGGAATTCTACCAATTTCGCCTCTTATGCCAATCAATGGTGTTACTTTACTAACACCTAAAATAAACCGGTAAAAGTGGTTGCATGCTTGCTCCAAGTAATTGTTTTCATTTGTAATTTCATTGGCCCAAATCTCTGACCCATATAACAAAATTGGAGAGATGAGTTGATCAAAAAGTTTAAGGCTTAGTTTTGTAGAGATCATTTTATGATTTAGTATAATGTGACGTATACTAAATAAAGCTTTCATAGCTTTATTTTTTAGGTTTGACTGATTTATTTTAAATTTACCATTTGGTGTGAAAATGGTTCCTAAATAACAAAACTCCTTAACAGATGTTATTTCTTCATTATTTATTTTGAAATTCATATTTTTTATTAAACGATTACTGTTGTTAAATATCATTACTTTAGTTTTTCTAACATTAACATTTAGGTACCATTTTGTACAATAATCATTTAGTTTGTTCAGACAGTTTTGTAAACCGTCCATGGACTCCGAAATAATTGCCAGGTCATCCGCATTACTGAATGCAATTTAGGGGAAAAGTGTCAATCATGATTGGTTTATCTACATTCTCACCGAATATACCAGGGAGGTCATTCATGAAAATGGTAAGCATTGGTGAGATGTTGCACCTTTGTTTGACACCACTTGTTGGATGAAATCCCTTTGTGATACCACTGTTTAGCTTTACTTTATATTCTTGATCAGTGTACATTGATTTTATTATGTTGTAGAAATTGCCATTTATGCCAGTTTTTTGTAATTTTAGAAATAAAGCATCTCTTGAGACACTGTCAAATGCTTTTTTTAAGTCTACAAAACAGCTGTATAATCTTTTACATTTAGCACCAGTTTGCTGTCTTCAGAAGAAAAATAGCATCACTTGTGCGTCTGTTTTTTCGAAATCCAAATTGTACCTCATTCATTAGTTTGTTTTTCTCCAAGTGGTTTGTCAATCTGCAATTCATAATGCCTGTGAATAATTTTGATAGACAGCTGGATATAGCAATTGCTCTATAATTGGATGGGTTCGATCTGTCACCTGATTTGTGTATTGGTACTAAGATGGTGGATTTCCAACTTGTTGGATACGTGCCACTCTCCAAAATAAAATTGAATAATTTTTGTATACATGGAATTAACAGACTATTTTTTGTTTTTAACATTTCATAGTGATCATACTGCTGTATAACTTTGACATAGTGTTGTGTCAATAACTTTAATAAATACCGTACTGGATATAAGGTGGTGCAAGTCTAAGCCAATGAGTAGGGCTCAAACATATACCAGTATTATCAGCAAGTCTAAGCCAATGAGTAGGGCTCATACATATACCAGTATTATCAGCAAGTCTAAGCCAATGAGTAGGGCTCATACATATACCAGTATTATCAGCAAGTCTAAGCCAATGAGTAGGGCTCATACATATACCAGTATTATCAGCAAGTCTAAGCCAATGAGTAGGGCTCATACATATACCAGTATTATCAGCAAGTCTAAGCCAATGAGTAGGGCTCATACATATACCAGTATTATCAGCAAGTCTAAGCCAATGAGTAGGGCTCATACATATACCAGTATTATCAGCAAGTCTAAGCCAATGAGTAGGGCTCATACATATACCAGTATTATCAGCAAGTCTAAGCCAATGAGTAGGGCTCATACATATACCAGTATTATCAGCAAGTCTAAGCCAATGAGTAGGGCTCATACATATACCAGTATTATCAGCAAGTCTAAGCCAATGAGTAGGGCTCATACATATACCAGTATTATCAGCAAGTCCAAGCCAATGAGTAGGGCTCATACATATACCAGTATTATCAGCAAGTCCAAGCCAATGAGTAGGGCTCATACATATACCAGTATTATCAGCAAGTCTAAGCCAATGAGTAGGGCTAATACACATACCAGTATTATCAGCAAGTCTAAGCCATTGAGTAGGGCTCATACATATACCAGTATTATCAGCAAGTCTAAGCCAATGAGTAGGGCTCATACATATACCAGTATTATTAGCAAGTCTAAGCCATTGAGTAGGGCTCATACATATACCAGTATGATCAGCAAGTCTAAGCCAATGAGTAGGGCTCATACATATACTAGTATTATCAGCAAGTCTAAGCCAATGAGTAGGGCTAATACATATACCAGTATTATCAGCAAGTCTAAGCCAGTGGGTAGGGCTAATACATATACCAGTATTATCAGCAAGTCTAAGCCAATGAGTAGGGCTCATACATATACCAGTATTATTAGCAAGTCTAAGCCAGTGAGTAGGGCTCATACATATACCAGTATTATCAGCAAGTCCAAGCCAATGAGTAGGGCTCATACATATACCAGTATTATCAGCAAGTCTAATCCAATGAGTAGGGCTCATACATATACCAGTATTATCAGCAAGTCTAAGCCAATGAGTAGGGCTCATACATATACCAGTCATTTTATCATCTCATGCAAAAATGAATTGCTTGACATTGTTTTGACGCAACTGAATTCCATGTATAAATAGGGCTTATAATAAACACAATAGAACTGAGACCCACAGAAGATCTATTTATATTTGGTATCTACCATAATACACAATACAGACAACACCCACTACCTGGTACCTGCATTTTCAATAATAATCTCCCCTTTCATAAGTATGATGTAGAAAATAAAAACCTAAAAAAAAAATTGTTTAGCTGCAGAAAGATCTTATTTAAAATCAACAGGTGTGTATTTTGACCTTGAATCAGTTTGAACTACCAAAGTCAGCACAATGTCAAGTTGAAATTAAATTGGAATTACAAAAGATAAGGATCTCGTAAATTGAATCACAATTCACGCTACTTAGCTGACAACATTCTGGAAATGCATGTGACCAAGATAATGATAAGATAAGATAATTCTTTATTGCTACCGTAAAGAAACAACATATTTTCAGTTTGATTAAAAAGTGTAATAAAGATATAAATTTTAATTATCGTATAAATGTTTGTAAATGAGTGTTTTCCTTTTATTTCTGGACATCAACAAAAACTACCTTTGAGTGCTACTATGTCAAAACAAGTATGCATTATTTAATCGTTAACTTTTAAGCTACGTAATAATGTCAGTCAAGTCATGTGTGAAATTAAATCCGTGTTTACATACAAACAGCGAACAATTCAACAGATGACAGATGTAGGATTTGTAAACAAGATGTCCTAAAGTGCTACTTTATGTATCAGAAAATATGTGTAAAAAATAGACAAAGGGGCTGTTGGATTATAGAATATTTGTTGCTAGTACAAGACTGAACAATGACACAATGGAACTATTTCTGGTGTCGATTATGCTTATGAGATATGTCAATGTGACTTAGAGTATATTTTAAAACATTGTTACATCACAGACCCTAACAATTTGTTGTTGTATTCACAGTATCTTACAAAACAGTGTATCAATAATGATATACTGTAAAACACATTGAAATGCCTACATACCATTTTTGTGAATTTGACTCAATGCATGAATTAACTGAATCTTAATTTAGCTAAAGTGCCAATAATCTCATTGTGAGAATATACTTTATTCTAATTAGTGACATCTTAATTTAGTGAAATTGCGGATTAGCTACATTAGCTAAATTAGCTAAAATAACATGTTTTGCAGTATACACAATATTTCAAATCAACAACTGGCCATGGCCAGAACATACACCAGATGCTGTTAGCCATAGATAAAAACACAACACTTTAATTCTTATTGGAATTAATAGACACAGTTACTTTTCCTCAGAAAAACCAATGCATCAATTAGGTTTCATTGAACTTTGAATGGTTCTTGTGATATCTGTGGAACAACTAAAAATTGGCCAATTATACAAATTAGATATTTAATATAGATGATTTTCAACTAAGAACAAACCATTATTTCAGAGCACAATTATGTACCAATAACATTCCATTGAAAGTTGAGTGGTTATATTGAGTTATTGGTGGAAATGCTGTTAAGGTCAAATAGAATTATTATTGTAATTCTGTTAACACTGAAAGCAAATGTAGGGTTGGTAGGTATTTTATGAAAATTAATTAATTTGTCTGCAGTTGCAACTGTTATATGAGAGTATTTTTTCAATAATACAACACATCTTGCATGTACATTGACATAAGTTGACATTTTTGTTCAAAAATGAAGAATTGAAAAATGAAGAAGTGCCCATTTTCAAGTTTGACCAAAAAAAGATACAGGGTCGGCCTGAAAAATCTAGGCAAGATTGGGTTATCAGAAACACTATTTTTATTTTATTTGGCCTAATTATAATGCAAATTATATAATTTATATGCACTGACTATAAAAAGACACAAAGACTCCCATGGTGTGCTTGGTAACTCAACAAAACCAAGGTAATCTAATAGTTTTATACACCTTAAAGAAAACACAAAATTCTTCTTTTATATAATAGTATGTGATTCATGATAATTCAGAAACTTGAATTTGTTCTTGTTTGTTTTAACTTTTCACCACCAAATTTTTCTGCACTTTTTTTTTTTACAATGATCAGAATTTTAAAAAATGAACCCTAATTTTGGAGCAAACAGACAAAATCTGCGTAAATTTTCAGTTTCTACTAAAAAAAATTGGCTATTTTCGTCTCAATCGTCAGAAGGAAAGTGCAGCTAGACTATGATGAAAAGGTGAACTGGTGGTGAAAAGGTTACTAATGTACACTGAAGTTAGGGTATGAGATATGAAATAATAGCCACAATATTCAATCATTAATCATTGTCGATATCCATATACCAAAAAATTTCATCATTAGACTAGTTTGAATTAAAGAACAGATCCCACGTGTTATCAAAACAATTCTGCAATTGACTAAGCATCTATTCTTTTAATGTCTTGGACTAAATATAAATAAGTGGTTACTGACAGCATCTGTAGATTGTGTAACCAGTATACATGTGTCTCAGTTACGCATGGTTTAAATGTCAAATGTCAATATATTATTTCATATTCTATATTATCATTTTATAGATTGATCAATATTGCCTGTCAAATTAAATGTGCTGTTCTTGTAGTTTGATACTGAGAATTTATAAAATATATTTATCTTACTCATTATATCCCAAATAAATCCAACATCTATCATGCATACTTCCACGCTGGTTTTCTGTTAATACAGCAATGTTTATAAAGTGTTTGTTTTGAATTTTTTAGAAGTAAAGTGTTGACTACAGAATGCACTCAAGAACTGACCTCACAATGAATGACTTTATAGTACTTTTTTAGACGTAGTTCAGTAACTGTTGGATCACACTAGGTAACACACTTAAAGGCTAAAGCTATCTTAATATAAGCATAAACTCCTTGAATCTACCAGGCTGAGAGGCACAATGTCAATTTTAATATTAGTGAAACAAAAGACATTTAAATAATATACAATTGGTTCGGGCTGCAGAAAATAGAAAATCAGAATTTTAATTTTTCAACGGAATTTAATCTGACTTTCATTAGATTGCTGCATGACAAGCTTGCATTTAAAAGCAAAGAGAAAAAAAATATTTTATTATTTTAGGAGCATCCACTACTTGTTTTCTTATAGGATGATGATTATAGGATAGGACAACTATGATGGAAATGCATTATGGCTTTACACACACAGAGTATCTACAGCTCCAAGTACAAATGACATGATTTGTTGACGGTATGGTATGTTCACTACAATAATGCTACTGTACTAGAAGGTGTATTAATACTTCCAGTGAACAAAATCTACTTTGCTGTAATACAGAGTGATCTTGATATCTTATAAAGCTCAATGAAACGTGACATCTTGATTACTGCACAAGTCAATGAGTACGTGATGGTAACAATGGAGCAATGACGGGATAAACCATCTCTCATTTCAAAAGGAGGTGATAAAGAGATATTAACTACATGTTTCAAAATACCTGATGTCAACAGATTTACTGTGCTGGCTGAAGGTGTAATTTACAGAGAAGAATGATTCAATATGATTGGCTCTTATGTATCATGTGACTACAAGGTACATGTAGTCAATTATATGAACTTATATACAACATAATAACATATAAAAAATGTATTTAAGCCTTGAACAGAAATTGAAAGAAAGACACATTACACAAAATCTATATCTTCCAATCCGAAGTACTAGAACTTATGAATTGAATAAAGAGTGGAATACAGGTAGTCAAGGAGATGAAGTTAATTAAGTCACTAGTTAAGTCACATATGGGCTGGGGGTGGTGAGGGGGTGGTGAAGGGGTGGCTGTCATTAATCACTTAATCAGCATGTATTTTTCCTTAAGTAATCATATTAAAAACAACTATGTGTACAACTTATAAATTAACAAGTTCACTTACGCTATGTGTATATAAAGTAATTTCTCTGGAATTAAGAAATTCATATTCATAGGCATATGACACTGACACTGTTGACCTGGCCTGACATTTTGTCCGATATATAGGTATTTGGAATAAGTGAGGCATGATTCATTGGATAAGAGTGGGGTTGATGGTAGGATGCTAGGTTGTATTGTGCTTTCATTCATGGTACACTATGAATTGGGTTTATAACAATAGACTAACAGCACAGAGTTATTGCCATTCAATTCCATATAGAGTGGTCAGCGCTAAAACCCATACATCTAACAGTCAATGGTATATGGTCCCTGGGCAGTTTACAATGAAAATAATAAATGCACATTCAAAAGGGAAGAAAACAGACGCCTTGCAGGGCACAAACAGAAAAATACAATTTCACAAGATATCAAGAGTTCTTTGATGTCAAGGCAAAAATGCAAAAATTGATAAATTCCATGGGAAAGATTCAGGGGAATAATTTGGTACTAGTGAATTGCCTGAAATCTGAAAATAGGAAAAATTGTGCTTTTCTTTTTAAATTTTGTTTATACAAACTAAAACAAACCAAGTACGAAATAAAATTCTGTATCGGTTCAATCGTTGCATGCTACATAGAACGGAAAATTAGAGAAGATATTCTAAATTACCAATTCACAAATTTACAGTTGTTTGCTTTACTTGTCCATGTATATAGGGGATTGTGTAAAGTCTATACCGTTAGAAACGGAACAGGGTAAAGCGTTGAATGGTGATGTTACTTTTCTTGGTTGGCTCCATAAAATATATATGAGGAATGTTTGTTTTTTCAGTTGTAAATTTGTTTTTATCAAAAAACGTGCACATTGCAGATTTTTTTTTTTAAATTTACCAACTTCTGAGTTACTATGACAACAGAAAAGTGTATATATACTACCTTATTTGCTACATTAACTGACATTTGGCAGTCATTAATTTAGACAAAATCTGTAGTAGTAGTCTGCAATAGAATTACTAGCTGAAAAAAACCATTTTACTCAATTTCATAAACAACTATTTGGAAACAAAGATATTAATAACAAAATTATTAATCATTAATATATTTTGTATAATAATTAATTAGTTTTCTCTGGTGAAATATTTTATACTTGGACCAAGCGTGGACCAACTAGGAATAAATTTCCATTACCACAGGTCTGAATCAAACGGGAATAGTTTCCCATTGCCTACATCAGATGGGAATAGTTTTCCATTGCCTACATGCCTGGACCAGATGAGAATAGTTTTCCATTGCCTACGGGTCTGGACCAGATGAGAATAGTTTTCCATTGCCTACGGGTCTGGATCAGATGGGAATAGTTTTCAATTTCCTACAGGTTTGGATCAGATGGGAATAGTTTTCAATTTCCTACAGGTCTGGATCATATGGGAATAGTTTTCCATTGCCTACATGCCTGGACCAGATGGGAATATTATTTCATTGCCTACATGCCTGGACCAGATGAGAATAGTTTTCCACTGCTTACAGGTCTGGATCAGATGGGAATAGTTTCCATTGCCTGCAGGTCTAGATCAAATGGGAACAGTTTTCCATTGCCTACATGTCTGGATCATATGGGAATAGTTTTTCATTGCTTACAGGTCTGGATCAGATTGGAATAGTTTTCCACTGCCTACAGGTCTGGATGAGATGGGAATAGTTTTCCATTGCCTGCAGGTCTAGATCAAATGGGAATAGTTTTCCATTGCCTACATGTCTGGATCATATGGGAATAGTTTTTCATTGCTTACAGGTCTGGATCAGATTGGAATAGTTTTCCACTGCCTACAGATCTGGATGAGATGGGAATAGTTTTCCACTGCCTACAGGTCTGGATGAGATGGGAATAGTTTTCCATTGCCTGCAGGTCTAGATCAAATGGGAATAGTTTTTCATTGCCTACAGGTCTAGATCAGATGGGGTTAGTTTTCCATTGCCTATAGGTCCTGATCAAATTGAAATAGTTTTTCATTGCCTACAGGTCTGGAATATTCTCCCATTGCCTGCAAGTTTGGATAGAATGGGAATAGTTTTCCATTACATGCAAGTCTGGATCAGATAGGAATAGTTTTCCATTGCCTACAGGTCTGTATCAGATGGGAGTAATTTTCCATTGCCTACAGGTCTGTATCAGATGGGAGTAATTTTCCATTGCTTACAGGTGGGGTTAGTTAGGGGTTAGTTTTCCATTGCTTATAGGTCTGGATCAGATGGGAATAGTTTTCCATTGCCTGCAGGTCTAGATCAAATGGGAATAGTTTTCCATTGCCTACAGATGGGGGTAATTTTCCATTGCTTACAGGTCTGGATCAGATGGGGGTAGTTTTTCATTGCTTATAGGTCTGGATCAGATGGGGGTAGTTTTCCATTGCTTATAGGTCTGGATCAGATGGGAATAGTTTTCCATTGCCTGCAGGTCTAGATCAAATGGGAGTAATTTTTCATTGCTTACAGGTCTGGATCAGATGGGAATATTCTCCAATTGCCTGCAGGTTTGGATCAAATGGGAGTAGTTTTCCATTGTCTACATGCCTGGATCAGATGGGAATATTTTCCCATGGTCTGCAGCTTTAGATCAAATTGGAATAGTTGTCCATTGCCTGCAAAACTGATTCAAATGAGAATATTTTCCATTACCCACAGATCTGGATCAGATAAGGTTATTTTTCCGTTGCCCACAGGTCTTGTTTAAATGGGAATATTCCTCATTGCCTACAGGTTTGATTCAAATGGGAATAGTTTTCCATTGTCTACAAGTCTGGATCAGATAGGAATAATTTTCCATTGTCTGCTGGACTTGGCCAGATAGGAATAGTTTTCCATTGTCTGCTAGACTTGGTCCTATGGGAATAGTTTTCCATTGCCTACATGTCTTGATCTGACAGTAATAATTTACCAGCGCCTGCATGTCTGGATCAATTTTTTAAATATGGAAAACGCTATGAATGTTTATTTTGTATGTGATACTTGAGTGGCAATGATGACCCTAATAAAACAGCTGCCTAGTAGTGTTATAAGCCATTATACTAGGGTATTATCTGTGAAATACTACAGCTCCATTAAGTGTGTGCAGTCTTACAAGTAAATGCTGTGTGTGCTAGTTACTGAGTTAGCTCATTGTGAACTCTACTCAAAGGTTTGTGATTTCAAGGTTAATGTGCACCAACAACAACGACAAAGCATATTTATACAGTACAGTAAACTACACATAATCCCAATTATAACGTAATTACAGACAAACTGTTATGTATTGTATTCACAGCAGATACAAAAGTAACACAATGTCCTGCCAAGGTCCTGCTTATTTCAAACTTGGACACGGAATTTGATAGTCACACGTCACCGATCTGATCGGATTTGTTGAATTGACACAATAGAAGTTCCTTGCTCCCACCTTCGGCACAGTGCTCGTCTGACGTGTCGGCAGTTCACTTTGAGCACAGCATCGTACACGCTCTGTTAGCCATGGTAGCAATCAGCCAGCCAAAAACTTGTACAGTATAATACAGTAGTATTGACAATAATCTTGTTTGTTTGCATACTAGTGTATCTGTCGCCTTCAATGGGATTTACCACCGCCGACATTTTTACTTCAGTGAGGGGGCGTGGTTATACGAAATCGACGTGAAAGTGCGATATTCGGTTGTCACAGTAGTAACAGTTACACATACCCTAATACTAACCCGTATTGTTGATAATAGCACGTTGTTAATGTTGAATTCCAGTGAATATTTCGTTAAAAATACTTATCGTATCATTGTGATCACCGTCATAAACACCTGTTCAACTTGACCAATGGGTTTATATATTTGAAGTATGCTTGCCATATCGAGTTAATTTAAGTCATATCTATCGTATATCATCGATTATCGATCTGTCTTGTAATATACACATTTAAAGTAAATATATCCCACCTTTCTCGTCCTGGGCGCAGCGGTGACAGCTACCAGTTCTGACTCCGCCATCTTGAGTTATTGGTGTGTATTCAGGGGGTGTCACTTCATACTGAGAACTCATAGAAGTTTCTTTGTGTGACAGTACTAGCAATAACAACAGAATATGGGGGTGGTGGTCAATCGGGATTGTTATTATCACAATTTTGATAATAAAAAATATAAATGATACACTGTATTTATTCAATGGTGTTACTTTCGATGTAAGCGTATATTCTGTTTCTACTAAGAAATAGTGTCCGTAATGTTAGTCCCCCGTACAGGCGGTAACCGACCGATACTAGGTGCGGCATTACCATTATACTACTATCTTCATTGCCGGATATTGTAAGATATAAGATATTGCGACCTAAATTACGTAGATTCCTGTCGTTCTAGTTTCAAACGAATGTGGTGAAGACGTCACAAATATTGTCTTATTTTGGTTTTGTATGTCGTCGCCGGCTCAGGACAGGGCGAGTCGAATGTAACGTAACCATGCACGTTTTAAGAGTAGTATAAAATGTTGTATTTTAAAAGAACCTTCCCGAATGTAGACAAAATAAAACTTCGATGGTATAATTTAAATAGTTAGGCTTATGGAGTGTACACGCGAACAGTGCCTGTGAATTTAAAAAACGTTTATAAAACGCTGAATCGAAGAGAAAAAGAACAATTCCTTATGACTTGTCCAAAATGATTTCATAAACAATTTTTTAAATTTCCAAATTCATTAAAATACAAACGTGAAGTTCATCTACATGTATATTTTCTCTAACCATCACCAATTGATAAAGAACTGTCAAATTTAAATGACGATGGTCGTCGCACAGGGTATGTTAGAATTTTATGTACATAACGCGGCGCGACGACCATCGGCCTTTAAAGAACGAGACACATAGTCCAACGTTATATTTTACTTTATTTCAAATATATTTTGTATTTTCTCAAGTACAATATTAGTCTTGTTAAAATATGCTTATAATTATCGTTATTATTATAGTGAAAAAACAACACTTTCTGCTAACTTCATTAAATTTACTATTTTCAGGCATTCTGATTTTGTATCGACACAAAAGAGCGATGATTACTCCCACAGACTTGCGTAACACAAAAGTGCGACGCCAAAGGTCATCGCAAATAAAAGTCGATAAAAGTACACTATTTTCATATAGCAGGCAACAGAAACTATAACCGGTCGATAGTATGTTTATTAAACACTCACCAGGAGGAAAACCGTGACAGAAATCTATTTGTTTTTTTCGGAATTTAGCTATTTTCTTGAGGTCGCACGACGACAACATTATTTAGCTAAATGATGTCACTGTATTAGAACTTTCCTTATAAAGTGAAACAGTTAAAACGGCAGGAAATAGTCGTCTTATATTTTAAAATTGACTTCGTGGTATTTACTAATGTTTTCCCTGCATCCTGCGTGCATGGAAAGACATTCTTTTGTACATTTCTCTAAAAAAAAACTGTGGGCACTACGCATACATCTGAAGTTGACGACGACGAGTAGTTCGCTTTACGGGAGTGTCCAACAAGATATGGGGAATACCTAACTCTAGTGACATCGTATTGTTCTCGTTCGACCTGGAGAAAATGGCTGCCGCCGGAGTTACTTGTGGTCCGGAACACTAAATCCGGGAACATTTTAATAATCATATTATCGATTGGCCTTAGCTTGCTTTTATCAACTTTTATTTGCACTGCTATTTGGGATCGCAAGTCTATATTACGCAAGTCTATAGCCTAGAATAGAATAGAAATATTTTAAAATAAATTACAATTAAACTACACATACAATACAATAATAGGTTTCAAATAAACTACAACTAAATCACACTGAAAATATAGCACAACAAGACAATAATAGATTTAAATAAACTACAACTAAATCACACTGAAAATATAGAACAACAATACAATAATAGATTTCAAATAAACAACAACTAAATCACACAGAAAATATAGCACAACAATACAATAATAGATTTCAAATAAACTACAACTAAATCACACTGAAAATATAGCACAACAATACAATAATAGATTTCAAATAAACTACAACTAAATCACACTGAAAATATAGAACAACAATATAATAATAGATTTCAAATAAACAACAACTAAATCACACTGAAAATATAGAACAACAATACAATAATAGATTTAAATAAACTACAACTAAATCACACTGAAAATATAGCACAACAATACAATAATAGATTTAAATAAACTACAACTAAATCACACTGAAAATA